>NC_039243.1:8415113-8420113 GCF_003368295.1 Carassius auratus
TATATATAAAATTATTTAATTACCAAGAGTCATGTTTGTGATTTTTGTTCATGTAAGCTTTAAATTTTGGCCATTAAATCAAAGCATATTCGTTATTCTATAACTGCTTTATCAGTTACTGCTTTATTTAATCAGAAACAGTCTAAATGGTATTTATGTAAGATATTTCACTTTTTTTATTAAAATTAGGTCAACAGCGCCCCCTACAGATTAAAACACCTTACTAAGCAGGCGTAAGGACCTTGGGGGGGGGGGGGGGGCTGCTGCCTATGCACGTGCTGTTACTGTTTACTCCATCATATACTGAAGGCATTTTTCTGTATGTGCTTTCACAATTAAGTGCATCAATCCTATGGAATTACATTTGTTTCAATAATGATGAACGGAACTTTATAAAACTGAACATAACTTTGTACTTGAATTGAAACTATCAAAAATATTACATTACAAAAGAAAAACACAATGAAAATGTAAAAAATAAACTCAGTAGCTTTTGATGGACAGGAGCTCTCTGACCGAGAAGTACAGACATCACTCAGTGGCACGCATATTGGAAAGCTCTCGCAGTGATTAAATGTAATGATAATTGATAATTGGTGATAATTGTCTCTACAGCAAAAAAGTTCTTTTTCACAGACAAAGTGAAAGACATTTATTTTAAGCTCATACACAGGTACTACCCTGTAAAGAAATTTATACAAATATTTAAATCTGAAATTGATCTTACATGCTCTGTTTGTTCGAGTTCTGAAGAAACTTGACACTTATTTTCGGTCATGTCACTACACTCAGAAACTTTGGGAAGTGTTTTGTCAAGTGTAAGATTTTGCCAGGCTTCTCAGTACATATGAAAAACAGTATATTTGGGTATCATTATATATTACAGATCAGTGCTCTGACCCCACAAACGAAAATAAAAGTTTTGTTATTAATCAAAAAAAAATTCTAGACAAATTCTAGACAAAATTCACAAATGCAAATACTAATAAGAAAGCTATAAGGACTGTTAAATTTGATATCCTTGCATAATTTTGTTTAGATTTTGGCCCTCTTTTTATTCTTTTTTTTTATTATTATTATTGGCGGAAAAAAATAGGCTTTAGTAAATGCATGAAAACACATCCAGTGTTTCCCACAGACTTAGGCTGATGATTCACACAATTTTTTGGGCATTCAGTGTTGATATTGTGGCAGGCCGCCACAGATAAATCAATGTTTTGGAAACACTGACATCTTTGTCAGGAGTTTTTGCTCAAATTTCTAAAACTTGTTTAAATAATTAAAACTATTTTTATATGGATATCTTAATTTTAAGATTACTTTCATGATACAAACTACACTATACAGGATGTTATATGTCTGTGTGTGTGTGCAACAAACACTGCCAGTGTGGAAGCACAATGAGCTTATTTGGCTACCGCTTTGCATATGAGATTAGATTAGATTCATCTTTATCGCCACTCCACAACTAAGATACAAGGCAACAAAATGCAGTTAGCATCTAACCATAAGTGCAATAAGCAGTAAGTACCGAATATACAAGGTCTACAACATGTACAATAACTATCTAGATAAGTATTATGGACATAATTTACAGATTTTAAATACTATTAGCATGATATACAGATAGGTATACTATGAACATACTATACAGATGGATTATGTAAAAGTGTATGTACACTATAGGCAGAACTATGAACATATTAACAATTTACACTATTGCAATGGACAGTAAAGTGCATAAAATATTTCAGTGTGCAAATGGATTATTCAGTGTTTCTGGATGAACAGACAGTAGTGCAAGTAATAACAAGTTCACTGTTTTTTGCTTGTTGTAAATAAATAAATAAATCAGTCAGATGTATCGATGAAGAGGGGTGAGGAGTCTGTGTGTATGATGTGGGGTGGGGGGGTGAGAGGGAAGGGTTCATCAAGGAGACAGCTGTTCCTGAATCTTGTGGTCCTTGTCCGGAGGTCAGGACGTTAAACAGTCCATGGTCAGTCCTTGAGAATGCTACGAGCTCGACCCTGTGATGCGTTGGCCAGTTTTCACCACCCTCTGCAGTTCTTTGCAGTCAGCCACTGAGCAGTTCCCATACCAGACTGTGATGCAACTGGTCAGGATGCTCTCGATCGCACACCGGTAAAAGTTCACCACTATGGCTGAACACAGTTGGTTCTTCTTCAGTGTCCTGAGGAAGAAGAGGCGCTGGTGAGCCTTCCTGACCAGGCTGGAGGTGTTTGTGATCCAGGACAGGTCCTCCGGGATCGTGGTACCCAGGAACTTGAAGCTGGAGACACATTCAACAACCATCCCGTTACGCTCCTTTGTTTTATTGGTGTTAAGGAGCAGGTTATTGTCAGCGCACCATGTGGCCAGGTGCTGTACCTCTTCCCTGTAAGCAGTCTCATCATTCTCACTGATGAGGCCAATCATCTCAAACAGCTGATACTCCTCACAAGGTAAATCCGCAAATGTGTCACGGAGCCATTCCTTATCAATTCTTGGATCATTTGCATCTGTGAAATAGTGCTCAAACTCGGCTCACAATGATTGCAGATCAGCTGGGAGAGAGAAGGCCCGGGTTCGTTCTTTCCCAAATGTCCAGAAAATGTTGGAAATGTCAAATGTGCCCTTTGGGACTTGCTGTCCCCACCATTGCAACTGGGCTTTGAATGCAGACACTTTGTCTGCCAATTTGTTGTCATTCTCGTCTGCAGTGACAAATTATGTTCATTCAGCAGATTGAACATGTTAGAAAGGTACGCAAGTGTACCAATCCATTACTCGTCACCCAGTGGATTATTTTGCATTGCTGGTCCAAGAACAACACTTTTCCAGAATATCATCATCATTTCAAATGAGATATTGAAAAGTAAAATTAACCAAAACATAAAGTGTCATATATTTTAGATACAATATTGTCTGTTTTTGCTATTTCAACAATGGAAATAGTTCCAGACAAAACCACGGCAGAACCGTTGTGTTTCTCAGAGCAACACTGTGGTGTTTGTTTCATTCCAGAATAGATCTGCCAGATTAATAATGGATTCAAGGTAATTGCAATTGCAGATCTCTTTGCAAAAAAAAAAAAAACACTGAGGACTACAGAATCAGGTTCAGAGAGTCAAATGTACTGCTTCAGTGCCAATGTTATACATGTTATTATATAAAACAGAATCCATGATTTTGGATATGGATAGTTGCTGCTCCTTTCTGCAAATGATAGAAAACATGTTATTCATTCAATCATTCATTCATTTATTCATTCACTCAGCATTTTCTTGGTGAAGGGTTAACAAACATATTTTTACAGTAAGTAAAAATTTACTTAAACATTTTCAAGTTAGTACTGTATAAATAAATAAACAAATAAATAAATAAAATGTTTCCTCTCTTTGGACCTCTTTTAGACTATATTACTTTAAATATTCATATGCCTCATACAAAATATGTCATATAAATGCAAAATGTGTTTTCAAGAGGGAGGGTAGGTATTGTGATACATTTAAAACTATAAAAATAACTGCATAATCAGATAACATCTCACATTCAAAATGATTCTGCACTGTCATGGAGCTTGAATTTTCTATTAAAACGTGAATGATTAGATTGCACTTTACTGTTGTTCAGGTCACATTTGTTTTTTGTTGTTTGTTTGTTTTTTGCATCATTAATTTTACAACAATTTTACAACAAGTCAATAATCAAGGTTTGAAACATGCATCAGACTTAAAAAGTCTATCCTTTTGAGAAAGTTAAGCAAAATAATGTTGTGATTATTGTGATGGGTTGCATTGAGCTGAGGCAAAACCTAATTATCAATTATTAGCAGCTGCCAATGTGGGCTAAAACAAACAATGATAGGAAATTAAATACGAGGCATTGTGTAGAAGGTTTTTTAAAATACACTACAAAGGAACTGGACCTGTGACCTATTTTCATTTATATATTTGTATATGAATTTGAATTTGTGGGTTCCTTATCAGTATGATTTACAAATAAAGCATCTCTGTAAACGTCTAAACATGCAATATTGTCTCAGTAAATCAGTCATTTGCGTCAGTGAGGATCACTGTATTTCAGCTCACATCAGGTAATTTCTATTTGCTCATAATCTTTTCATCAGTCTCTGTAAATTATGACAACTGGTTGAAACTGAAATACACGCCTACCCTTATATTATCAATGCACTCTACGATTACGCTTAAGAATACTGTAAAATGTTGTAAATAAATTACAAATTTCAGTCTTTCTGCTTCAAACTGTCATGCATGATTCAATGTGTTTTTTGATAATTCTTTGTAAATTTTGTGAAGGCTGCTGGCAATTTCTGAGTGAAATTTTTTTCTACACCAAAGTTTGTAGTGCCCTTGGATTTTTTTTATATTTGTTTTTATTTTTTGAGATTATAAAATGATTTGTTTATAATCTGTTTAGGCCTACTGTGTTTTTGGATTATTTTTTTATTCCGTATTTTTTTCCGTATTTGTCAACTTTTTCATCTTTTTAACCCATGAAAGTTTAAAACTTTCCTCAATTGTAAATGTATAAATTCAATGGTATTTTCAATGCATGTTTGAAACAAAGAGAAAATAAACAGAAGTCATGCATCGGTTGAAAATTTGTTTATTCCTCCCGAACAGTAAAGAAAACACTGATTTTTGGATAAAGAGAAATACACCAGACAAAATTGTCAATGGCTCCCTCTCTTCATAAAGGTGATTTTTCTTGTCATGATTAGCATGTTAAGACTAGTTTACAGTGTCCTTATGAACTGCTTTTACATGATGAATGTAGTTATTTAAGATTCAAAATAAATTGTTTTATTTGTTGTTTCATTTTATGTTATGACAGGTCTTATAAGAGCACTGACTATCATATCTTTTATGCCGTGTAAGTATAAACCTTTTTTCTGTGTTTTCTTTTTTTTTTTTTGCTTTTGTGCCTTCTCACTGATGTAATGACTGGTTTCACTTTACATAACTTCATGCAGGTT
>NC_039243.1:8422613-8472613 GCF_003368295.1 Carassius auratus
ATGAGCCATTTGCATTATTTGTGTTTGTTGATTCATTGATATTCACCTTTTTTTTTTAGCTGTTACTAACATCAGCAGCACTGATACAACAGTCAGACCAGAGATGAGCTCAACTGGTAATGTAGTCTGAAGTTTGTTCAGTCATGTATTGTGCTGTGATGTTTTGGCTGTAAATGAACAGATCTGTAGATTAAGATTTGAGCTCCTCTGTTAAACTTCTGTGCAAGCGAATATTTCAACCCAGGCTTATTCGAAATACTGTCATAAATAAATTTTTGTGCAACACGGTTATTATGTACCTGCAGGTTTCGCGGCAGTTTCAAAGTGAAATATCCATTGAGTGGCACTAAAACACAGGTTCAGTACAATAATTTTTTTTTAAAGTTATAGGCACATATTGCTGTGTTTTTATTACGTTGCTTTAGGTACGTATTGCAGCGGTTCATTATTCAAATATCCAGTGAGTGTTGCTAAAACTATGGTGTTGGAAATATCCCCTACATCAAACCCAACCTTAAATCTACCCGATGGTATTAACAAATGCAAAACTGATATAAAAATGCATTTGTTGATGCAACCGTGCCATTTGAAGTTCCTTATTCAACATACAGAAATAACAAATATTGCTACTTACTATGCAATCACATTCTAATTGCTGTTAATTGTGTTCATGCCTTGTATACATTTTTCAGAAAATTCCTGTCATTTACACATAAACTGATCACCACTTATAAGCTACTACTAAATATTTTAGAAACTTAATTTTCTGTAAAGTTGCTTTGCAATAATTTGTATCGTAAAAAGCTCTATACAAGTAAACTTGAATGGAATTGAATTGAATGCAGGTGTGAATTGTTTTGCCGAAGCATACATTCACAGGGTTTGTACCGGAGCTCTTCACTACTCAAGTACAACTCCATACTGCGTGAGCAACCGAACAAACCTACTGAATATGAAAACCCGTACATAAATGAAGCTAGATATGTGACGCTAACATTCAAAAGTATCAGTTTTGAAATCTCGCGCAACATGTTCAAGTTGATTTAAATATATGCATAATATTCCTCAAATAATTTGTGTGAAAATTAGGCTTTATTAATTGAAACAGTGGACCTGTAAATCTAACTTTATGTGAAAAGGAATACAAGTTGTTGGAGTTTTACTGCCTCTCGTGTTCATTTCAACTGGAAACAGTAGCGATTCGTATGTATAGGTACGTTTTTTTTTTCAGATTTGCAGAAATGTTAGAGGCACGTATTTCGAATGAGCCTATATTAGGGGCTTTCGCACTGCAGGAACCTTTTCATTGTACCAGAACTAATTGTGGAGCTACCAACATTTTGGCATTTACGCAACGCTGGAACTGGGTGCATCACTTACTAGTACACACTGTCGGTGTGAATGCAACCCTTTAAATGGTACTGGGAAACAGTTCGCGCAAAATCATCCAAGTAGTTTAGTACCGTACATTCAGTTCTGTAATTAAAGCATTGCGAAAGGTCCTATTGCAACATTTTCCTGCTCATATCAGCACGTAATGTAAAAATGGTATTTGCCGCATATTAGAATATAAATCAACATGTTTATGATAATTCTAGTAATTTTTTTTTTTCTGAAAAATGAACAGTTGCTAGTAATGATCATTGTATAAACCAATGTTGGCTATTCTGTTGATTTCAATGTCTTTCCATTAACATCAAAGCTTGTCCAGGGAATATCATGTCTATGAGACCTACTTTCTTCAGCATACTGTGCACATAATTATATATTTACATGAGTTCTTCATATTATTTGTGTCATTGTTTATTGGCATTCATCAGTAATTATTTTTCCAGCTGTTACTAACATCAGCAGCACTACTACAACAGTCACACCAGAGACGAGCTCAGTTGGTAATGTAGTCTGTTATTTCCTCTGTTGAGTGTGTTTTGACTAAATGTTTGTGAATCTGTAGAATTTAACAGATATGTGAGTGTGCTTGCGTCTTTGTAATAAAATAAAAAATAAAAATAAAATAAAGAGTATGAAATGTGCATTATTTATGTGTTTGATTTTTGTCATTGCAGTTATAAATATAACACTGCAGGAAGGATGCACCGTAAGTTGAGTTTCTGAAATGGAAGTTTTAGAGTTGGACTCACAGCTTCTAGCAGTTCTAACAGATTCTATCAATTAAGTCACAAGCGCAATAAGATATACATTGGCAGATATTTGATATGAGAATGTACTTTTCGATCAGATTTGTGCACAAATGGTATTACAAAACATAATTAAAATCACAGAGTCTGCTTTAGTTGCTGTATAAAGATCAATTGTGATTTTAAATTCAGATTTCTGGAGGCTGTTTTCAAAATCTTCTTGAGAAAATAGAGAACATTACAGCTCAAGTCCTGCCTTTTGATGTAAGTCTTAAAACAATATTGACATAGAAGTGCTGTCTTATTCACTCTTTTGATATTCACATGTACAATACTCTATTTTTCTAAACAATGAATTAGACTGTGTCCAGCATTTTGAATGTGATCTTCAATGCTTCAGAGAAGATTTTAGAGTCATCATCATCATCAAACCCAGCTGAACTTGCCTCCTATGGAAACCGTGTGTTAAAAACCAGTGAGAAACTCATTTCTACATTAGTGAAGCCGACGGACACAAGTGTCAATGTCAGTTTTACTCTTGCTGCTATCGGTAAGTGGATACACTTTTATTATTACTGGTGACCAGGGTCACCAGCGTGTGGTGCTTCGAACACTTATAACCAGTGAATAATTTTATGAAGCAATTTTCTCCCACTTACTGTGGTTTGTTGTGACCACAGTTTGTTTTGTGAATATTTGCTGAATCATAAAAAAACAGAAAAGTTCAAACTTCATCAGAAATTAAAACCCAACAAGAGTTGTTTGTTTGTCTTTTGTTTATTTTTATTATATTTTTATTTTTATTAAAAATATATATATTGTAAATAAATGACTATAGCACCTACTGCACTTGTTTTTAGAGGGACAGGTCTTCATGGTTGGACCACAGGTCACTTTAGATAAAATCCCTCGACTCGACACAACAAATTCTTCTGTGGACATCGATCTCATTGGGATCGCCAGGAACAACACTGAAAGTATGTCAAATACACTGCCCATCCAAATAAAGTCACCACCTGGATTTAACTATGCAAATATATAAGATATTCCCATTTGGATAATTACTGCATTAAAAATTATGTTATGTGTCCAAAGCAAGCAAGCAATTTTATTTATATAGCACATTTTTTAAACAACAGACACTTCCCCAAAGTGCTTTACAAAAATAATGACATTAAAATCATAAAATGAAACAAACATACCATATTCAATAGCTAAAAAAAAAAAAAAAAAAAAAAAGTTTTTAAATAAGACTTAAAAGTTATAATCGATGGAGCTGACCTCACATGGAAAGTGAAATAACTATTCCAGAGTTTGGGACCTACCACAGAAAAACCACAAACACCTTTTGATTTTAAATGACACTGAGGAACCTATAAAAAGACATTGATCGGTGAACCTAAGTACTCTAGAAGGAGTGTAAGGAACAATAAGATCACTGATGTACTGGGGGCAAGGCCTGATAGGGCCTTGTAGACAAACAGGAGAATTTTAAAATCAATCCTGAATTTGACTGGAAGCCAATGAAAGGATTGCAGGACAGGAGTGATATGGTCTCTCTTTCTCACCCCATTTAAAAGCCTTGCCACTGCATTCTGCACTAATTGTAATCGGACAAGCAGAGTCTGGGGGAGACCAATATATAAAGAATTACAATAGTCAAGCTTAAATGTGATAAAGGAGTGAACCACAATTTCCAAATCCTTACTGGGTATAAAATGCTTTACTTTAACAACGCCACCAATCTCTTTTGTAAAGTTAAGTGATGAGTCCATGATAACCCCCAAACTCTTTACATGATTCTAAGTCTTTAGGGATAAGGAGCCTAAAAGATCAGGAAAGGCCGGTGAGATGTGAGAGCCTACAATCAAAACCTCAGTTTTACTCTTACTTAATTTTAGAAAGTTGCTAGATAGCCAGAGTTTAATGTTACTGTACATTTAGCTGACGCTTTTATCCAAAGTGACTTACAATTGCTATATATATCAGAGGTCACGTGCCTCTGGAGCAACTAGGGTTTAAGTGTTTTGCTCAGGGACACATACAGTATTGTTCAAAATAATAGCAGTACAATGTGACTAACCAGAATAATCAAGGTTTTTCGTATATTTTTTTATTGCTACGTGGCAAACAAGTTACCAGTAGGTTCAGTAGATTCTCAGAAAACAAATGAGACCCAGCATTCATGATATGCACGCTCTTAAGGCTGTGCAATTGGGCAATTAGTTGAATTAGTTGAAAGGGGTGTGTTCAAAAAAATAGCAGTGTGGCATTCAATCACTGAGGTCATCAATTTTGTGAAGAAACAGGTGTGAATCAGGTGGCCCCTATTTAAGGATGAAGCCAACACTTGTTGAACATGCATTTGAAAGCTGAGGAAAATGGGTCATTCAAGACATTGTTCAGAAGAACAGCGTACTTTGATTAAAAAGTTGATTAGAGAGGGGAAAACCTATAAAGAGGTGCAAAAAATGATAGGCTGTTCAGCTAAAATGATCTCCAATGCCTTAAAATGGAGAGCAAAACCAGAGAGACGTGGAAGAAAATGGAAGACAACCATCAAAATGGATAGAAGAATAACCAGAATGGCAAAGGCTCAGCCAATGATCACCTCCAGGATGATCAAAGACAGTCTGGAGTTACCTGTAAGTACTGTGACAGTTAGAAGACGTCTGTGTGAAGCTAATCTATTTTCAAGAATCCCCCGCAAAGTCCCTCTGTTAAAAAAAAGGCATGTGCAGAAGAGGTTACAATTTGCCAAAGAACACATCAACTGGCCTAAAGAGAAATGGAGGAACATTTTGTGGACTGATGAGAGTAAAATTGTTCTTTTTGGGTCCAAGGGCCACAGGCAGTTTGTGAGACGACCCCCACACTCTGAATTCAAGCCACAGTACACAGTGAAGACAGTGAAGCATGGAGGTGCAAGCATCATGATATGGGCATGTTTCTCCTACTATGGTGTTGGGCCTATTTATCGCATACCAGGGATCATGGATCAGTTTGCATATGTTAAAATACTTGAAGAGGTCATGTTGCCCTATGCTGAAGAGGACATGCCCTTGAAATGGTTGTTTCAACAAGACAATGACCCAAAACACACTAGTAAACGGGCAAAGTCTTGGTTCCAAACCAACAAAATTAATGTTATGGAGTGGCCAGCCCAATCTCCAGACCTTAATCCAATTGAGAACTTGTGGGGTGATATCAAAAATGCTGTTTCTGAAGCAAAACCAAGAAATGTGAATGAATTGTGGAATGTTGTTAAAGAATCATGGAGTGGAATAACAGCTGAGAGGTGCCACAAGTTGGTTGACTCCATGCCACACAGATGTCAAGCAGTTTTAAAAAACTGTGGTCATACAACTAAATATTAGTTTAGTGATTCACAGGATTGCTAAATCCCAGAAAAAAAAAATGTTTGTACAAAATAGTTTTGAGTTTGTACAGTCAAAGGTAGACACTGCTATTTTTTTGAACACACCCCTTTCAACTAATTGCCCAACTGCACAGCCTTAAGAGCGTGCATATCATGAATGCTGGGTCTTGTTTGTTTTCTGACAATCTACTGAACCTACTGGTAACTTGTTTGCCACGTAGCAATAAAAAATATACTAAAAACCTTGATTATTCTGGTTAGTCACATTGTACTGCTATTATTTTGAACAATACTGTAGGTGTCTCACAGTGGATTCGAACCCAGGTCTCTCACACCAATGGCATGTGTCTTATCCACTGTGCCAACACCACCCCATGTACACCAACACTGTAACATTCCTGTGCTTTGTCCAGTAAACAGGTTTTATCTAAGCTCACGGGAAAGTAAAACTGGAGATCCTCTGCATAACAGTGATATGAAATACTATACTTACGAAAAATAGATCTTAGAAGAAGCATGTAAAGAGAAAACAGCAACAGTCCTAAAATCGACCCCTGAGGGACACCACAAACTAGAAGGACCAATGTGGAAGAGAAGTCTCCCAGATTCACAGCAACTATCCTGTCTTTTATGTTATAATCTGTCTATTAAATATGATGCAAACCACTGTAGAGTTTTACCCTGGACACCAACCCAACGCTCCAGACGATTGAGAAGAATTTCATGGTCTATCGTATTGAAGGCAGCACTCAGATCTAACAAAACTAGAACAACATGTGATCCAGAGTCCAACGATAATAATATATCATTAGTAACCTTGAGCAGTGCAATTTCTGTGCTGTGACAGGTCCTAAAGCCCAACTGGAATGTATCTAAAATATCATGATTATTCAGATACAAATATAGCTGTGAATAAACCACTTTCTCTAAAATCTTGGAAATAAGTGGCAACTTAGAAATTGGCCTATAGTTGTTAAAAAGTGTATGATCTAAAATAAGTTTTTTTTTATAAAAAAGGGATGAAGAATTGCATGTTTGAAACTGTTACTACTCCACTCATCAAAGAACTGTTAATTAGAGCTGTTAGGCTAGACCTCACAGTAGAAAAAAACATCTTTAAAAAGATGAGTAGGTAGAACATCCAGTCTGCAGTAACCTCCATTCAATTTAGAGAAAATATCTGCCAGCTGCGCTGATTAAACTGGTTCAAAGTTAGAAAAAATGTTAGACAGCGCAAGATTAATTGAACAGGAATGTAAAGGTACAATTTCACATTTGAGTTTCACATTTGAGTCACATTTTTGAGTAAAAAACAATAAAAGTTCTTCACAAGTCTCTCAAAGAATGAGGTCAGTTGTCTACCTAAATATACTGAATGACTAGGTTATTCCATCAATTAATTTTTTCTTCACTGATGGCATGGGCATATTGCAAGATGACAATGCCATGGTTCATCGGGCTCAAATTGTGAAAGAGTGGTTCAGTGAGAATGCAACATAATTTTCACACATGGATTGGCCACCACATAGTCCAGAGTCAGACTTTTACACCAGTGAGAATCTGTGCTCCATACTGCGTCTGTGCATCTGTGCTTTTTGTAGTAGTCCAACTCTCCCATCATCAATACAAGATCCTGGTGAAAAATTATTGCAACTATGGACAGGCATAAATGTTGTGAAATGCAGAAGCTTATCGAAATGAAGCCACAGCAATGCATGCCATAATCAAAGCTAAAGGTGATGTAATTAAATATTAGAGTGTGCAACTTTTTTTATTTTATTTGGATGAGCAGTGTATTTCTGTGCGATTAAAAAAAAAGAAATGTAAAAAGAGACATTATACCATAACCACTAAACCATATTTACTTTCTTCTCTTTTTTTGAGAGAGTTATTGTTTTTACATAGTATTTCATGCAAATGTCTGTTTCTGTCTCACAGGATCAGCTGCTGTGGCTTTCATGAGCTACAACATGATGGAGAATCTACTGAAGCCAGACTTCTTTAACAAATCCAATGACACGATTAAAACCATGATGTCCACTGTGATCTCAGCTACTCTTCCCAAAACCACCAACACTAAACTAACTAAACCAGTCAACTTCACCCTCAAACACATCAGAGTGAGAGACTGAAATGTGCTTTTGTTTTATCAGAGCACTGATGAACATCTGAAAACATCTAATAATGTGTTCGGATATTTCTTGCATCTTCATTCTTGTTTCTGCAGGAGTTCGATCCCAATGGTTCTCTGTCCTGTGTGTACTGGAATATCAATGAGTGGATTGTAGATGGTTGTTCTGTTTTAAAGTCCAACAGCAGCCACACTGTGTGTTCCTGTGAACATCTGTCCACATTCGCTCTCATCATGCAAACCAGCCGTCAGTCAGAGGTACAGAACATTTCTAGTGAACACTGAAGAACAGCACAGATTTGGATCTCATGTTCTCTCACATGTTTTCTCAGAGCGACTCTCCGCTGGATCTGTTGAATTTGGTGTGTGTGTCCGTGGGGCTGGTGTTCTTCACTTTGGCCCTGTTGACCTTTGCCCTTTGTCAGTGGAGTCCTGGAGTGAATAATGTGGCTCGAATCAACATCTGCATCAGTCTTCTGTTGGCTCACCTTCTGTTTCTGCTCACACAGCAGTTCCTGAGCCTCATACGTCCCCTGCAGGTGAGAATTAATATAGGAGCCCTACAGCTCAGCACAGACTCACTGAGAATCATCATAACCGTCTCTCATGGTCTCCAGGTGTTGTGTGCCGTGATCTCAGGACTTCTGCACTTCCTCTTTCTCTCCGGCTTTGTGTGGATGTTCATTGAAGCTGTGCTGCTCTTCATCTGTGTAAAGAACTTATCACAGATCAGCTCCAGAAAGAGGGAGGTGCTTAGCAGTGGATTCCTGTGTGTGATTGGATATCTGGTTGCTCTGGTTGTGGTGTGTGTATCTGTCGGTCTGGTTCCTGAAGGCTACGGCAGCGAACAGTGAGTTGAGGTTTTCTTGGTAAGCTAAATTGTATTTGAATGAATAAGAATAAGACACTGTCAATTTTAAATATTGACAGTGGTCAATAACTTCATCCATGTTTGTTTATTTATTACTTTACTGTATATTCTATGAAACAGCTGCTGGATTAAAATGGACAAGAGCTTCATCTGGAGTTTTTTGGGCCCTGTTTGTGTCATACTAACAGTAAATACATTTCAAATTTTTCATGACTTTGATTTCTATTAAAAGGGAAACATCAATAAATTGCAATAAATAAAAAAACAGCAATAAATAAAAAAAAGTAATTCTACTTTTTCTGTAGTTGAACATGATTTTCTTCATCAAGATCGTCATCGCTCTGAACTCAACTCTAAAAAACCTCAACGCTGAAGTTTCACAGATGAAACAAACCAAGTAATAAACATTCAGTTTTATTTGCTATATAGAAAACCACATACAGTCAATTTAGACATACAGGTGCTGGTCATATAATTAGAATATCATTAAAAAGTTGTTTTATTACACTAATTCCATTTAAAAAGTGAAACTTGTGAATTATATTCATTCATTACACACAGACTGATATATTTCAAATGTTTATTTCTTTTAATTTTGATGATTATAACTGACAACTAAGGAAAATCCCAAATCAGTATCTCAGAAAATAAGAATATAACTAAAGACCAATACAAAGAAAGGATTTTTAGAAATCTTGGCCAACTGAAAAGTATGAACATGAAAAGTATGAGCATGTACAGCACTCAATACTTAGTTAGGGCTCCTTTTGCCTGAATTCCTGCAGCAATGCGGCGTGGCATGGAGTCGATCAGTCTGTGGCACTGCTCAGGTGTTATGAGAGACCAGGTTGCTCTGATAGTGGCCTTCAGCTCTTCTGCATTCTTGGGTCTGACATATCACATCTTCCTCTTCACAATACCCCATAGATGTTCTAGGTCTGGCGAGATTGCCAGCCAATTAAGAACAGGGATACCATGGTCCTTAAACCAGGTACTGGTAGCTTTGGCATGGTGTGCAGGTGTCAAGTCCTGTTGGAAAATGAAATCTGCATCTCCATAAAGTTGGTCCGCAGCAGGAAGCATGAAGTGCTCTAAAACTTCCTGGTATACGGCTGCATTGACCTTGGACCTCAGAAAACACAGTGGACCAACACCAGCAGATGACATCTCCTCCAGACTCTGGGACCCTGATTTCCAAAGGAAAGACACTTCTGACACTGTCTGTTGTTCAAGAGTAGCTTGACACAAGGAATGTGAAGCTGAAACCCATGTCTTGCATACGTCTGTGTGTAGTGGTTCTTGAAGCACTGACTCCAGCTGCAGTCCACTCTTTTTGAATCTCCCCCACATTTTTGAATGGGTTTTGTTTCACAATCCTCCAGGGTGCGTGTATCCCAATTGCTTGTAAATCTTTTTCTACCACATCTTTTTCTTCCCTTCACCTCTCTATTAATGTGCTTGGACACAGAGCTCTGTGAACAGCTTTTGTGTCTTGGTCGTCAATGGTCGTCTTTTGGACAACTGTTAGGTCAGCAGTCTTCCCCATGATTGTGTAGATTACAGAACTAGACAGAGAGACCAGTTAAAGGCTTTTGCAGGTGTTTTGAGTTAATCAGCTGATTAGAGTGTGGCACCAGGTGCTTTCAATATTGAACCTTTTCACAATATTCTAATTTTCTGAGATATTGAATTTTGGATTTTTCTTAGTTGTCAGTTATAATCATCAAAATTAAAAGAAATAAATATTTGAAATATATCAGTCTGTGTGTAATGAATAAATATAATATACAAGTTTCACTTTTTGAATGGAATTAATGAAATAAATCATCTATTTGGTGACATTCTAATTACATGACAAGCACCTGTATTTACTCTCTTTCTGTCTCTGTTTCTCTGCAGGATCGTGGTGTTTAAAACCCTGGCTCAGTGTGTGGTTCTTGGTTGCCCCTGGATTCTGGGTTTCTTCACTAATGGCAGTAAGGTGCTGGAGATCATCTTCCTGATCTTGAACTCCCAGCAGGGAACCTTCATCTTCCTGATCTACTGTGTCCTCAATAATGAGGTCAGACTACACTCAGTTTTCCACCATGTTCCATCTATCTGTCTCTGTCATTCTATAATTGTAATGTATCTGATTGCACAGTATTAAGACCTTCAAACTCCAGACTTTTAAAACTACTTTAAACTTTCAGGACATACTTAGTCAAGTTAGAGACAGTACATGATAGAAAAGTAAAGCATCAGTACTTACTTCTGAAAATACAAATGTCTTATTTTAATCCTACGTGATATTGCAATGTGATTTTAATTAATAAAAAAATATTTGAGAATAATTACAAAATATTTGTGACGTTTTTAATTCTGATGTTAAAACATTACAATCAGTGTTGTTTCGAGGTTAAACATTCAAAATCACCATAATCTTATTTTAATATGCACCTTATCCTTATAAGAATGAATACACACACAAAATGACCTGAATGTGCACAAGCATGACATCTCACGGCTTGTGAAAGTTGAGGAAGCAATCACATAAAATATGCAGATATAATATGTGATGTACTATTCTTATAAATGCATTACAAAATCAAGCAAAACTGCAAATGAATTTAGATAATTATAGCTCTTTTCCTTACAAACATGCAATTCTGTTACAGTACAATGTTGCCACAAAGCAACATGCAGTTTTTGTAATTTCCTACATATGATACATTTGATCAAATATATGGTAATGTTTTCGAAAATAAAATACTTATTTACTGAACAGTGAAGCTGACTCTGATTTTTTTGTAGTTATAGTTATATGGAAGATAACTCTAACTAATTTTTTTTTTTTTTTTATGAAGTCATGTGACATAAAGGTCTTGAAAGTGGAAACAAAATTGATCCCCGTGGGCCACTTTTTGCATTTACATTGATTAGTATTTGAGTTTTCCTCCCCTGAGATAGCATTTATCAATTAAATGGGTGTCTCATTTTATTAAAACAAAAAAAAACAAAAAAAAAAAAACATATAGGGTTAAAACACAATTTTCTTGAATGTCTCATTCTTACGTGCCTTTCGTTTCATTCTTATCCAGGTCAGACAGCAGTACAGGGAGTTCTTCAGATGTCTTTGCAGTGGTAAACAACACTGAGGACTATAGCATCAGTGGAAAATGAGAGAAGTGCCATTGTTATATAGTAAAACACCACTACAGCAGAATAATTTTTTTTTTTTTTTTTTTGATATGACATGCCTCTTTGTGCTCCTATATATAAATATTAGTGATTAGTCTAACATTATGCCATTAGTCACTAGTTATCTCTATTTTTGTACAAGAGAGTTAGTGTAAGATGGCAGATGGTTTCTTTAATTTGTTTTCTTATTAATATTAATCAGTAAATAACTTATGAATGTTTCCTTTCATTTTAACTGGCGACTTCAAATGAAAATTATTTTCAATAAAATATCAACATCTAAAACTAAGCTTCTCTAGTCATCTTACAGAAATACAGTCAGTCTGGATAGTAATGAGTGAAACTGCTGATGCTGCTGTTTGTGGAGTTGTTTAATCTTCCTCTGCTGAGATCTTCAGAGGTTTCGTTTTTTTGCTGTGTTCGGTCTGCAGGCAGATCAGTTTTTTTCTCAAATCAGATCTTTTCAGGCAGATTCTCCACACTATTAATTGCAAGTAATCAAATCAGATTTGTGTGATAGACATAACCAACATATCTCCCTGGGCTGCTTTAGTTGCAACAGGCATATCAGAACAACTGCAACAAGTACTGTTATTTCAGGATATAAAGTTCTTTAACACTAGCACTTTTGCTGTGCACCAGGTTCAGTTGATGTCAGAGTTTGGTTCATGTGGATGATTTGAACCGATGTCACATGTACTATTTTAACTAGGGATGCATGATATTGGAGTTTGCCAATATTTGATATTCCGATATTCTCTCATTTTGGTCGTACCGATATGTTTCCTTTTGTTAGGAAACAACACCAAGTCTCTCCTGTGCAGAAATTATATGCTTAATTTTGGTTAGTTTTAAACCAGAAATTATTTGTTAGAATTAAATAAACAATTATGAAGGTTTTTTGACAAAGCATTGAAGTTATTAAATTTAATTTATGCATTTAGCAGACGCTTTCACTTACTTCAGACTATCAATTTTTATCCATCATGTGTTCCCGGGGAATCGAACCCCCATCATTGCGCTTGATAGAAACTATAAATAAACTATATATCATTAGCTGCATTATTTCCCAGAAAGATGCAGTTAACCCTAACATTTTATTTCAAGATCTTAAGACAGACGGTCTAAAGCAAAAGAGTTGTACAAATTCTAAAAATCTTTTACAGCTTATGATTTGTTTAAATAAATAAAACATATTACACATTAATTAATAAATCAGTATATATAAAATGAATTAATTACGTTTAGTTAAGTGTCATGTTTGTGGTTTTTGTTCATGTAAGCTATTACTTTTGACCAATAAATCAAAACATACTCGTTATTTTATGACATCAATTACTGCTTTATTTAATCAGAAACACAGTCTAAATGTTATGTATGTAGGCTATTTCACTTGTTTAATTAAATTTAGGTCAACATCACCCCTACAGATTAAAACACGCTGCTGCCTATCCACCTGCTATTACTGTTTACTCTATCGGACACCAAAGGCATCATTCTGGAAGGTCAGTTTATCTTTTGGTCATTTGATTTTCTACTTAGAGAAATGAGAAACAGTTCGATTTTCATTATCACTTTATCATTAACACTTCACTATTGCTCATTCCAGTGATTTCTATTTTTCACAGTCATCATGTTTAAAGTATTGTTAATTATGTCCTGTTTATATCCTCTAACCATTTTTACCAACTTGATGACAGCAGAATAATGCAATTGTCTGATACTATGTTAATAGGATCTTGCAATACTTGTAACTCATTGTGTTCTGTTTTCTGAGTTTTTCTTCTGCTCCTTGCAAATTTTCAATACATGTGCAATAGTTATTGATCCTCCCTCTGCCATGAGAGCAACTCCTGCTGCTATTAAAGCTACAGGTGCTGCTACTAAGCCTATAGCCCCATGCACTGCTCCTCCAACAACCGCTCCTGCTACTCCAGTGACTCCTCCTAACACACCTGCTCCCACAAACGCTGCTTTCTGAGCCAAACTCAATGGTTCTTCCTCTCCCGGTTTTTCCTCCTCTGCCAACCTCCATCTCTGTGCTTTCTCGTACATCTCATTTGTGTAATGCTGTCCTCTGTTCTCTGTCTTCTCTATCACTTCAGTCACATGTGACTGGTTTTCTTCATCTGTGTTACTGAACACACGATAACGTCCTTTAAACTGTTCAACTAGATCTTTAATCTGTTGGTTTGTTGTCAGTCCTGATGTGTCGAGCACTGAGATCATTCGTCCCTTCACCTTCTGGCGATTTTGTCACTGTCTCAGTCGCTGATTTAGAAGATAGCTGTGCTTTAAATGTCTTGTCCCAGGAGGGCGTTTCCTGTGGAGCTAAAAGAAGAGACATGAAAAGATGTAAGCATCTGCTAAATACTGTAAAACAATGTACATTCAGTTTAGTAGACTAAATCAAGTACACAGCAAAATCCCCAATGTTAATTTAACACTCTGAGTGTGGACACATATAAACACTGAAGCAGTGTTAAAAGTAACACTGAAGCAGAGTTGAAGTTAATGAGATAATTAAGAAGTTAATTGAGTTATGATTGACCATTACTGAAGACACCTGATGTTAACAAGCAGAATCACCAAATGAAAAAAAATCACAATTTGTGTTTCACCATTATAGTGGTCAGGTTAGAGAAAAACGTACTGTGCCCTGGTATAACAGTAATACTCACTCTCTCAAGAAAGTAACTCATAGTCTTGAACGCAAATGGAGAAAAACTAACTTGGAAGTTTTTAGAATTGCATGGAAAAACTATGTCCAGCTATAGACAGGCTCTAAAAACTGCTAGGGCAGAGCATATCCACAAACTCATAGAAAATAACCAAAACAATCCAAGGTTTTTATTTAGCACAGTGGCTAAATTAACAAATTACCAGACGCCACCTGATTCAAATATTCCACCTAGTAATGACTTTATGAATTTCTTCACTGATAAAATAGATAACATTAGAAATACAATAGCAAATGTAGATTCTACAGCGTCTAACACTTCAGTTTCATCCATCGCACCCAAAGATAAACTGCAGTGCTTTACAACTATAGGACAGGAAGAGCTAAATAAACTTATTGCTGTATCTAAACCAACAACATTTATTAGATCCTGTACCCACTAAATTACTGAAAGAGTTGTTACCTGTAGCCAAAGAACCGCTTCTCAATATCATTAACTCGTCGTTATCTTTAGGTCACGTCCCAAAACCATTCAAGCTGGCGGTTATTAAGCCTCTTATTAAGAAACCAAAACTAGATCCTAGTGAATTGGCAAGTTCAAATCTTCCATTTACTCTATGTCTAAAATTTTAGAAAAAGTTGTGTCTGCTCAATTGAGCACCTTCTTGCATAAAAATGATCTGTATGAAGAATTTCAGTAAGGTTTCAGGCCCCACCATAGCACAGAAACTGCACTTGTTAAAATTACAAATGACCTGCTCCTTGCGTCAGATCAAGGCTGCATCTCATTTCTAGTCTTATTGATCTTAGTGCTGCGTTCCACACCATAGATCATGACATACTATTAGATAGATTACAAAACTATACAGGTATTCAAGGGCAGGCTCTAAGATGGTTTAGATCCTACCTGTCCGATCGCTACCATTTTGTTTACTTAAATGGGGAGACATCTCATTTATCATCAGTAAAATATGGAGTGCCACAAGGATCCGTCCTAGGTCCCCTTCTATTTTCAATATACATGTTGCCCCTTGGTAATATTAATAGCTTCCACTGTTATGCTGATGATACTCAGCTATATATCTCAACGAGACCAGATGAAACCTCTAAATTGTCTAAGCTAACAGAGTGTTAAAAATGTAAAAGATTGGATGACCAATAATTTTCTCCAATTAAATTTGGATAAGACAGAGATATTAAGTATTGGACCAAAAAACACTACACAGAATCTTGTAGATTACAATCTGCATTTAGACGGATGTACTGTTACTTCTTCTACAGTCAAAAATCTGGGTGTAATATTAGACAACAACTTGTCTTTTGAAAATCATATTTCCAATGTTACAAAAACCGCATTATTCCATCTTAGAAACATTGCCAAGCTTCGAAACACGTTACCTGTTTCTGATGCAGAAAAGCTAGTTCATGCATTCATGACCTCTAGACTGGACTATTGTAATGCACTTCTAGGTGGTTGTCCTGCTTCGTCAATAAACAAGCTACAGGTAGTCCAAAATGCAGCAGCTAAAATCTTTACGAGGTCAAGATAATATGATCATATTACACCAATTTTACAGTCTCTGCACTGGCTACCTATTAAGTTCTCTATCAGTTACAAATTATAATTTCTTACCTATAAAGCCCTAAATGGTTTAGCTCCTGCGTACCTAACAAGTCTTCTACCACGCTACAATCCATCACGCTCCATAAGGTCACAAAACGCTGGACTTTTGGTAGTTCCTAGGATAGCAAAGTCCACTAAAGGAGGTAGAGCTTTTTCACATTTGGCTCACAAACTCTGAAATAGCCTTCCTGATAATGTTCGGGGTTCAGACACACTCTCTCTGTTTAAATCTAGATTAAAAACGCATCTCTTTCGCCAAGCATTTGAATAATGTATCTTAAACTGTGAGTATAGTTGTATCTGATCAAATATGCATTCTTATTCTTTAGCATGGGTTAAAATAATTAATTTTACTTTGATGAATCAGCAGCTATACTAATGATGTCTTTATTTTGTTTCTATGTTTTTCGTAACTAGGATTTACACAAGCTCCAGTCTGGATCCAGAATACCTGAGAAGAGATGATGCTGACCCTCAGAGGACCTCAGATGATGCTAACCCTGAATCAACAACAGAACTAACAATTATTGCTACAAGTGTGACTGAATCATATATTAATTATTAATAATACTAATAATGTTCATCATCTGGCTGACTACGACCTGTCATACGTGCAGAAACGGACAGTCACCACTTATAAGCTATTACTAAATATTGTAGAAACAATTTTCTGTAAAGTTGCTTTGTAATGATTTGTATTGTAAAAAGCGCTATACAAATAAACTTGAATTGAATTGAATTTTGATATGCCTTGACTTGCATAATCTCTTTTCTTTGTCAAAATGATGTTCAGAAAAACTTACTTTATGTGGATGGTTGATTGTGTAAATTGTTGTCTCAAGTGATGTGCATCTCAGAAGAGAGGAGAAAATGTGCATGTATGCATAATGTGTATTAGGTAATAAATTGGCATGTTGTCCCTCCTTCTCGCCTAGTAACCTAATCATAAATCATGTAAAATGACATCTGCTGGTACAAATATTACATAATGCTTTTCCTTTGAATGAGAGGTTTTCTTGTAAGGGATTGTACTATTTTTTCTTGTAAGCGATTGTAGTATTTTAAGTTGTTAAATGTAAACATATACAATTACAGTTTAAAAATAAATAAGTAAATCCTTACACACTAAATGTTGTGCTTGAAACTACAAAATCAGTAACTGAATTTTGGACTCTCTGTCAAACTGCAAACACATTATTTGCTTTAAATCTGCAATTATTAAATGAAATTTGATAATAAACACGTTAATGTTAATGTTAATGTCAATGTCAATGCATTCAATTAATTGAAAAAAAATATAAGCAGGGCAGAATTTTTTAAGCATTTTAATGGAGGAGAAGCTTTACTGCACTGAATAAACTCTGTTTAGAAGAAAATAGCTTATTATTTTTTTAATTTGCAGTCTATCAGCTAATCTTCAACATGTTGGTTTGATGTATTTTTACAGATTACATCGAAAAAGCTGTTTTATATATGAAGTCTCTATTGCATCCTTTAAACGATGAATGACTCAACCCTGCACAACCCAGCATCATGTTATTGATGTAAAGTGATTGGATTTTAAGGCACGTTACACTTTCTCCAATGGAAAGCAGTAATAAGATCATCTCTCTTGGGAGTCGAGACTTTATGACACTGAGCATCTACAATGGTGCAAGTGCAACCCTGGTAGAAATAAATTACTTTTCCAACACTTGAACCTGATTCAGCTGCTGCTAAACTCCAAGAATGTTTGCAATCCAGTGATCCAGTAAGTGGATGCATTCAAACAATCAAATACTTTTTTATTTCATTTTTTTTTATTTTACACAGTTCAAACAACGCCATTAAATATTTTTATATACATTTTCTTTTTTCATTATGATCACACATTAACAAATAATGAAAATACATAACTATGAAAGTTGGATTAGTTTGGCTGGCTTGTTTGGATTTTAAGATATTTATCATGATTATAGGAGGGTGTAGCTCCTATATGCGAATGACAGAAAAAAAGACAGATGAGATTTTCTTTATTAGGGGGTTTACTACTTCAGAATGAGGACTTGAATTCACCATTCATCTTGTTTAACAAGCACAAAAAGGTCTGATTAATTGTGACTAATAATTTATAGCCCTATTCAAAAACGGTTGGAAAATGTGGCCGTTTTAAAATGACACACCCATTAACCTGTTGTACTTTACAGTGTGCACTTACCTGTACTTGTACTGTACTTATATAAGAAAGTACTGAATAATAAGGTAACTTCATGGGTTAGTTAGGGTTAGTTTTAGGGATAGGTTCAGGGTTGGTATTCACTGTTAAAATATTTTGTGGTGAAGTAAATATTACTAAAAAACAAATGTAATTTCTACATTAAATAATTAAGTTCAGGCAAGAAATAAAAAAAAATCTATATTACTAATAAATTTAAGCTTGTAGAAAGTTTGAAATTATATGCATATTTTACTTGGAAATGTTTGTTATGTTTACAAGGATTCTTTAAGTAAATATCAAAGTTATGATCCGACTTTTCTCATCATCCACTGGGGCATGCATAATTAAAAAGGTTAAAATATTCACTATTTCTAGTTGTAAACGATATTTGATTTTGTCATCAGGTTTAGTAACTTACTGTTTTGTGATATCTGGAGTTCATTTTCTGCCCATTTATACTCCAACACCATCCATTGATTGTTACTGTCATTGTGTATGTTGTACCAAGTGTTGAGGTCTCTGTGTTCATTTGAGTAATAATTATATTGAGTGGACAAATTATCTTCAAGGGACAGCAAGCTGTCTGCTTGCTAAGTTGCATGTATGGAAATTAACCACATGCTTTAATAGCTAATTATCTTGTTTGAATAACTTATATAAACTGTATAAAAACAGACGCACGCACAAATCTTCATACTGCATGCGCAAGCTCGCGTCCTCTGGTTCTAAAATGTTTAAACTTACAAAGCTTAAATCAGTTTAGTTTAAACACATATTAGCTTGTGCTGTTCAGGTCTCATCTGTGCATGCATGCTATCAGCACCTGGGTGATGATGGAATAAATGACTGCTCATATTCCAGCATAAGGCATTCACATTGATCAAGAGTGCATGGTTTGTCCACGTTTTTTTTTTATATCTGGGAATCCAGAATGCACATGCATCAACAGAAACATATATTAGCTGAACCCTCTTTGTTTTGCATGTTATTTATATCAAACCATATTACAGATGCTTTGTCAGATTTAAGTTGAACCGCATCTTAGCATGTGCCGAAACCGTGTGTGGTAAACTGAATGGTTAGTTTTTTTTTCAGCGAACCATGCCATTCCTAGTATGTATATGTGAAACTGGACTGTAAAATAGAGTGCTTCCCATTTACCCATTAAACACTACTATACTTAACTTATGTATAGTGTACCTACTAGTTGTTTGAGGAAAAACATAATTATTTTTGCATTTCTGTTTAGAGTATAAATTCTCTTTTTTGTGCATAGAACCAATCTTAGCATTTCAGCATATTTAATTCCTAGTGAATACTGTATTGTAAATCTCATAAAGCAACATTCATTGAATTAGTGGGTTGTTTGTTTGAAGGGAGGGTTTGGATTGCTTGTTTTGGATTTCATGAAGGTGTAGCTCCTATTAAGAAAACTGGTATCAGTAAGGTACAAAAAAAAACAATGTTTGAAGTCAAGGGACAAGAACTGAAACAAACACTGATTACTGTAATGGTGACTATACATAATTTTTAAATACAATGTTTACATGTTTACAACTGCTGTTATAATTATAATTTATTATTTAGTTTATTAAGATATGTGTAACAAAATATATTAATACAGGCAAATGTAGTTATGTTTCAACAAAAACACGTAACAATAGCCACATGACAATACATAATCACTTTAACTGCCTTGCATTTCACCTAAAGCATATTTATATGCATATCAACAGTATGAGCATATTATTAAAGTTATACACTGTACTCTAAAAGTGGTTGTTTGCAGAAGAAACAGTCAGCTTTCTGAGCTTAATAAACAAAATCATTTAGTTGTGCAAGATTTATAAATTCATACTTTTACAACAAACAATAACAATGACATACAAAGTTCATTATTTTCCCTTTACCATGCACATATGAAATAGTTTATATGTTTTCCATGTGCAAACATTAGCTTGAAATCATTTAAGTTTATTCTTAGGAATCGATAGAAAATAAGCTTTTCACTCTCCACCAAGAAAATCATACATTAAAAAAAGGAAAAAAAGATTGAGGTTTACATCAGTACAGCATTAAAATAAGAAAATTGCATAGCATGTTTTTACAGAGAAACAGTCATCTAATGAATTTATCTAGTCTGAGCTTGACAAAATAAGATATAATTTTAGAGTTTATAGTTAAATATGATTGAAGTTTAACATTTTTATTTGTATATTTTACAAGCATTAATTCCATATTCAGCTTTAATAAGTAACAAAAATTATTAATCTCTAAACATGTTTTTTGCCTTTTACTAAAAATCTTGAGTGTAAATAAAATAGTGCCTTATTTTACATCAGTAGTATTAAATCTAATTATGTTTCTCTGTTTTGCCACAGGATTTACATCCCAATACACAATCTCCAGTCTGGATCAAGAACACCTGAGAAGAGATGATGCCAACCACTCAGAGGCAAAGGCAAAAAACATGTTTAGAGACTAATAATTTATGTTCCTAAGCACCACACACATAGTGGTAAAAAAAATGTATAGCCTGAATGCACTGTAAGTTGCTTTGGATAAAAGCATCTGCTAAATGCATCATATAATTATTGCTGTTAATAGTGTTAATTGTCTGGTTGCCTACATCTTGTATTGTATTATCAAACAATCAAACACTTTTTTATTTGATTTTTTTATTTTACTCAATTCAAACAATGCCATTAAATATTTTTATATACATTTTCTTTTTTCATTATGATCACACGTTTAAAAAAATAAAGAAAATACATAACTATGAAAGGAGGATTAGTTTGGCTGGCTTGTTTGGATTTATCATGATTATAAGAGGGTGTAGCTCCTATTTAAGAATGACAGAAAAAAAGACAGATGAGATTTTCTTTATTAGGGAGTTTACTACTTCAGACTGATGACTTGAATTCATCATTCATCTTGTTTAGCAAGCACAAAAAGGTCTGATTAATTGAGACTGAAAATGCATGTATTTATAGCCCTATTCAAAAACGGTTGGAAAACATGGCCATTTTAAAATGACACACCCATTGGATTTCATGAGACCTACACATTCCAAAAAAGTTGGGACAGGTAGCAATAAGGGCTGGAAAAGTTAAATGTTCATTTAAGGAATAGCTGGAGGACCATTTTGCAACATATTAATATAAAATGGACTGTGGCAAAGTGGAAAACTGTTCTGTGGTCAGACGAATAAAAATGTGAAGTTCTTTTTGGAGAACTGGGAAGCCATGTCACTAAAGAGGACTAGCACAACCCAAGTAGTTATCAGCGCTCAGTTCAGAAGCCTGCATCTCTGATGGTATGGGGTTTCATGAGTGCGTGTGGCATGAGCAGCTTACACATCTGGAAAGGCACCATCAATGCTGAAAGGTATAACCAAATACTAGAACAACATATGTTCTCATCCAGACCTCATCTCTCAGGGAAGAGCTTCCATTTTCCAACATGACGATGCCAGACCACATACTGCATCAACTACAACATCATGGCTGTGTAGAAGAAGGATCCAGGTACTGAAATGGCCAGCCTGCAGTCTAGATCTTTCACCCATAGAAAACATTTGGAAGACGTGACAAAGAAGAACTAAGAGACTTGAGCAACTAGAAGCCTTTATTAGACAAGAATGGGACAACATTTCCATTCCTAAACTTGAGCCACTTGTCTCCTAATGCGTTTTTTTATGCATTAAACTCGTGGCCACGAGAAACACATATTGTTCCCTCAACATAAGAAGTCGTGACCACGAGATATGGATGTTGTTCCCTCAACATAGCATCTCGAGGCCACGACATAATATGACGTTTCCACGAGTTAATATGACATTCCCACAAATTAATATCCCATGGCCACGACATATTATCACGTTCCCACGAGTTATTATTTTGTGGCCACGACAAAACTAAGTAAACCGAACAAGTCACTTTACGGGCACCTTAGAAAAGAGCCTTCATGTGTAGGTGTAGTGTGTGTGTGTAGTGTGTGTGTGTGTGCGTGTGTGCGTGTGTGTAAAAAAAAAACGATTAAAACATTATAGAACAAAACTGAATTAAATTAGCCTATGGATTTTACATATACATCACATTTCTCATCAATATGGTTAACAATAAAGATTAGTAATAAGGAAAAGAAGCACATCAGCCTACATCGTTAAATCCATCTCCGCTTATTAACTACCTAATCATGTGCCTCAAAGAAGCACAAATAAAGATATAGGTGCAAACAGAATACAGTGACGTCAGCCTTGGTTTTGATAAGCAGTTATTTTATGACCCAGAACGCGTTGGTGAAACTCATGCATCTAGCAGGAACTTAATACACAAAATAATCATATTGATTCAAGCATTTAACATTTATGAATTAATTAAATGTCAGTAATGAACAAGACTGCACAAATTATAGCGATCACGAGGAAGGTCCGCGTACAGTAAAGTGGATAGTATACAACACCCCATCAGTTATATTCAGGTCTATAGTGCCACCTGCTGGCGCAGTTTTGTAACTTCTTAGAGAAAATTAAGTTGTTATAACGAGAAAACAAGAAAAAAATTATAATGCATGGCCGCTTAGAACTTCCATAATAAACAGAACATCTCCGCTTATTAACTAACAATCATGTTTCTCAAAGAAGCACAAATAAAGATAAATGTGCAAACAGAATACAGTGACGTCAACCTTGGTTTTGATAAGCAGTTATTTTATGACCAGCAGCAGAATCACTAAAATAAACAAATTAATGTTAATACATTTTAATTAGATTTTTTTGAAGTTGTTTTTTGGTGTTGTTTCCAACAGTACAGTTTTCACTTTCGGTACAACACATTTTAATTAAAAAAATTCTGAATGCTTAAGCGCTAATCGTGATTTTTGTAGCACAATTTCTAAAACTATTAATACATATCGCAGAACCACTCACTGAGTTTGCAAAACTAAAAGCACAAACACTGCTTTGTACTCAGTTTGCAATTTTGTAACAAACACTTTGCAAAACTGTAGGCACAATTCACTGCACAACACACTTTTTGCAGAACTTTAAACACAACTCAGTGCTTACACTCAATTACCGAATTTCCAACACACTCTTAGCAAAATAATATACATGTATGGCTATCATTAACACTATTTTGCCCACTGTCTGGCACACTTTCACATGTGAAAACTGTTTTAGATAATAAGTTCACTTTGCAATCAGCCTAAGCACTATATACACAGCAAAATCCCCAGTGTTAATTTAACACTCTTGAGTGTGGACTCATATAAACACTGAAGCAGTGTTAAAAGTAACACTGAAGCGGAGTTGAAGTTAATGAGATAATTAAGAAGTTAATTGAGTTATGATTGAGCATTATTGAAGACACCTGATGTTAACAAGCAGAATCACCAAACGAGAAAATCACAATTTGTGTGTCACCATTATAGTGTTCAGTGTTTGCTTTAGCTGGGATCTTGACCCTTCAGTTATTATCTTTAGATTTTATGTGGCTGTGGTGACTGAATTATATCGTACAGACAGACCACAGCAAAGGCAATCATGTGTGCCATTGATTGTGATTTGAGCTATTTGTTATAGAGTGACCTGAATGCCTGAGTTTAAGTTTCTTTACTGCATACACAAATTAAGTGAAAAAGAAAAGGAAGCAACTCAGCATTTCTGACATAGTATGACATGTTTTTAATAGTTAGTTCTACGTAAAAAAGAAATCTTTTGTTTGGACACACAGACATCAGGAATCAGCGTGAGCATCACAACAACGGTGACCATCAAAAAAGCATGTTGTAGCCAATAAAAACTCATCCATGGCTCCCATCATGCATTGCGGCATGAATAAATTATGAGCTGAACTGTATTTTTAACTTTTTATTCTAACTATATTTTATTTTTGCTGTTTTTATGTTCATTTTGTATCTAGTTTTGTGATGTTCAGAGTTGGTCTGTTTAACTGAATATGTTGTTTGTCACCATTGTTGAGATTCATACGTTGATTATTGTTATCTGTGTGTGCCTAAAATAAAAATTCTTTAATAAAAAAAAAATCAGAATCACTTGAAAGAGATACCTACAAAATGTATAGAAAATACAGATTTTTTCATTGTGGAATCAAAGCTGTGACAATAATGGAAGTTTTACTTTGAGAAAAGACTGTAAATTAGTTCAGTGAATCATGTCAAACAAAGATTACATTAAAACATAATCATCAACACGCGATGATTTTTGCTCTTGGTTTGACAAACAAACTTTAAAAGTAAAAAGTTACAAGCCAAGATCCCAGCTAAAGCAAACATTGACCACTATAATGGTGACACACAAATTGTGATTTTCTCGTTTGGTGATTCTGCTTGTTAACATCAGGTGTCCTCAATAATGCTTAATCATAACTCAATTAACCTCTTAATTATCTCTTTAACTTCAACTCTGCTTCAGTGTTACTTTTAACACTGCTTCAGTGTTTATATGAGTCCACACTCAGAGTGTTAAATTAACACTGGGGATTTTGCTGTGTATAAGCCACAGGTAAGCTGTCTGTGTGGAGTACAATGGAAGGAGCAGTAAGAGTGAGAAGAGTGAGAATCAGAGGAGGCCGAGGGAGCGGACGTGGAGGTGAACAAGCGAGAGGGTTAGAGGAAGTTAGAGGAAGAGGACAAGGAGAAGCAAGAAGAGGACGAGGAGGGGAAAGAGGAAGGGTAAGAAGAGTAAGAAATAAAATAACTGATGACATCAGAGCTATGTGGACCATGTCATCAACCATGGGATGACCCTGAGGGAAGCTGGCAAACGGGTTCAGCCTAATTTGAGCCGCTACACTGGCAACTAGATGGAACTAGAAGCAGATGCCATGGGACATGAGCTACTTTTTGTAGATGAGGCCGGTTTTAACCTCAGTAAAACCAGGAGACGTGGCAGGAACATTACTGGACACCGTGCCATCATCAATGTCCCAGGACAATGTGGTGGTAACTTAACCATGTGTGCAGCTATAAGCCAAAATGCTGTTGTTCACCATCATGCAACCATAGGCCCATACAACACTGCACACATTATTGCATTCCTGGACACCTTACATGACATGCTTACTGTTCAGAGACCAGAGCATACCCGATATGTCATCATATGGGACAATGTTAGTTTCCATAGGGCTGCTTTGGTCCGCAACTTGTTTACACACCACCCATCCTTGATGGCACTCAAGCTCCCTCCATACTCTCCATTCTTAAATCACATCGAGGAGTTCTTCTCTGCCTGGCGCTGGAAAGTTTACAACCGTCAACCTCATCAACAGGTAGCCCTTTTACAGGCAATGGAGGAGGCATGTGGAGATATTGACCAGGCATCATGTCAAATAAGTGTTTAATGAATAGTCTTGTGCACTTTGTTTCCAACACCTCTGTTATTGAACTGTAAAGTGAAAATATTGTATGTGATTCGTTTTGCTTCCAGTGAAAGATATTAAACAAGCTGATATTTAACAAGTCACGTGGGTCAACCGCAGAGTAAGACAGTAGTTATTATACTACACGTTCTGTCATGATGATTTATGACTTTGACCTTTGACCTTTTGACAGGTTGAACTTCCGGTAACCTTATGATGGATGGGCGGAACTTTCCGGCTTCAAGGGTTAACCTATGACCTTTCCACGCATCGATCATGCGGTTTTGACAGAAAGTTTTACCCTATTGACCTAATTAGTTTTAAATCATGGTTTTGATGGCTAGTTTAAACGGAACATGAAAGACTCCCCACACATCGATCATGCGGTTTTGACAGAAAGTTTTACCCTATTGACCTGTTAGTTCTAAATTAAAATGGTATATGAAAGACTCCTCACGCATCAATCATGTGGTTTTGACAGAAAGTTTTACCCTATTGACCGTTAGTTTGTTTGAAGTGTGTGCCAGTTGTTTGAACTCTGTGTCAGTTAGCTTGTTTGAAGTTTATCACAGTTATACGGTTATGTGTGTGTGTGTGTGTGTGTGTGTGTGTGTGTGTGGTTATAAGGCTTCTCCCCCTCCCATTACATTTATGAGCGGTGTATAAATGGGGTCGGTGTGTTCTACATTTATATATATATATATATATATATATATATATATATATATATATATATATATATTTATAAAACATTCTATAATTTATATAATTCTAAAAAATAATTAAAGGTTGAAAAACATTTCAGTTATATAATTTATATAATCTAAAACACATTTTAATTATTTCACATTTATATATATAAAACATTATATAATTTATATAATCTAAAACACATTTTAATTATTTCACATTCATATATAAAACATTATATAATTTATATAATCTAAAACACATTTTAATAATTTCACATTTATATATATGAAACATTATATAATTTATATAATCTAAAACACATTTTAGTTATTTCACATTTATATATACAACATTTTATAATTTATATAATCTAAAACACATTTTAGTTATTTCACATTTATATATAAAACATTCTATAATTTATATAATGTAAAGCGATTTAACCAAGGCTGAAAAAACATTCTGTCCTTTTAAAAAAGGTTATAAATTAAACTGTATAAAAAATATACTGAAACCGACTGTTTCAGATAAACAAGATCCAATGTTTATTTTTTATTTTTTTTAGAGAGCAGAAAGGAGGTATTTTTACATCGCCTTCCTGACCTGCAAGTATTCACAGCGTCTGTGTTTGCACGCCACAGTGCACACTCGTCGGAATTTACTACAAAATCATAATATCTTCAAAGCCATTTTTTTATTAAAACTAACGTATCTCACGCGGGAGTACCATGTTTTTGACAGTTTTCTGACGGTTCACCTGTGAATTACGGTGGGCGAGCGGCTAGCATCTCTTGTACCCCTCTCTCTCTCCCTCTCTCTCCCTCTAATGCCTGTGTACACACATTCGTCTCCAAGTCTTATTTTCTTCTTTTAATGAATATAAACACATTATACATTCACAAACAATATAAAACAAAACATGTACATTAGTTTTGTTCATCACAAAAAATATACATTTTACCAGGATCGGGGAAAAAATATATAATTGAACAGAATGAAGAATATGGTCTATTGAGGAACCCGGACGTGTCATTGACACAATTCAGTTAAATTCATTTCACATTATTTGATGCAAGACATTTTCTATATTATATTTAAAACCTTTTATATCCATCTTTATATCATATCTTTTTCAAAAAGCTGTTTAATTATTTATTTTAACCATACACCTACAGTACCACCATACAATAAAATGCTGCATGCACGTACACTTTTAAGCGATCTGAATTATGACTAGCCTATAAATTTCATCATAAGCCACACGTACCTTGTTATATCACTATAATATCCACGGCGCTATACAAATTTGTATTCTGATAAACCATATAAACAAGCGGACATACGCGTGGACATATCAAGTTAAAAAGAGACTTATCTCTATTTTAAACAATATTAAATTATATATGACGGCATGTTACTAAACCGGAACATACATTTTAAACAAGTATTCATCGTTTTTATAAAACACATCGCAGTAACAGACATGTTACTAAACCAAAACAAATAATTTTATCATACATTTTTTTTAATCATGTATTCAATCAATACTTATACAACATATACAAACACATTTTAAACATATTTTAAACAAAAACTAATCATAAACGCAGCCTTCTCAAAATTACAGACATGTACAATCATGCTGATCACATATTATGGGATATTCAGACTTTTAGCCACTAATACGTTTTAGGATAATGAAAAACACCAACGTCTGAGGGCTGCCAAAATATCTCCAGTCCCCCAAAACCCACTCAGACTCCAGGGGTTAAAGAATATGAAAATAAATAATTATATAATGACATCATCATCCTAAAGCAATTCATTAAACAAAAAAAGTATTCAAAATATAAGTTAATCAAACTTATAAAACACACCATACTCTTCTTTTTTTTTAAAAAGATAACTTATTTTAAATGTGATAGCATAGTATATACAATAAACATTTCTGATGATACATATAAAAAATTATCCCTTACAGTTTTAGACCGGTGAGAGATGTCCAAACATGAATGAAATATCCCCAAAATAAAATGTATGACTTAAAAAATAAAATAAAAATGATTAAATCATAAACAGAATCTCACAGGTCCTCGTAGTGAAATGTATGTGAGACCCGAGGGGCTGCTTCACACACACCCCGCGCAGGCGAGGGTGGAGTTCCAGACCGCATGATCTAAGTCAATGGTGTACATTATTTCAAAGCTAACATTAATGTAATGTTTTTTAATAATCAGTACCCCCAGTACATCTGATGTCCGTTGATTCTTAATTCAACAAAATGATGATATGTATTACCTAAAATATTTTATATAATATTATATAATAAAAAATTATTTATATCATATTATATCATTTCGTATATATGATTATATTATATTAGATGCGTCATGCATTAATCACTTTAGATTCTTTAAAGTTCTTATTTTTAGCACCATCTTCAAAGTTTTCATACCATCTCTCTCTCTCTCTCTCTCTCACACACACACACTCTCTCTCTCTCTCTATCTCTCCCTCTCTCTCCCTCACACACACACACACACACTCTCTTTCTCTCTCCCTCTCCCTCTCTCTCTCTCTCTCTCTCTCTCTCACACACACACACACACACACACACACAATGAAACATGAAGCCAAAGTCTTTCTGTATGTTTTTTAAAAATAAAACTTAAAATATTGATTTTGCTTTAAATCTATGCTGAGGAGCTCGTTTGTTTGTCACAGTATAGACTGTGAAGTTTAGATGAAGTTGCTTTATCTTTTAGAAGAAAGACCCTCGATCGTATTCAACCATTAAAGATGGTTCAGGAAAGACCCACGCGTCCTAGAGATGTAATTTATGTGCGTTGCTACGGTCGTAAACCTTTCACATATCCACGGTACTTTCAGACACAGAGCAGGAAAGACATTTGCAGGCCCTCTGCTTAGCCGTCCCAAAATACCTCCATTTAAAAGCAAAAATATTAAAATGACCGCCTGTACATCTAACAGGCTGTAGTTCTATTTTATATGTTTTGTATTAAAAGTACTTACTTTTGTATTTAAATCCTTATTTAAAACAATATATTTAACCGACAGTATCCCCCCAACGTGTGTTTTCCATCAGTTGTTTGCCCTTCAGCCTTATTACGTAGTGCTTTTCATTTAGCCTACTGTGAGATCCCTTTACAATAGTGTAATGAAAGTTAACTTTTCTTAAAGTTTATAGTTGTATTTTACTGTATCCCCATCCTTCTATCCTGTAGATTGTATGCGTACTGTAAAATAACAAATATACATCTTGCTTAAAGTCACTAAAATAATTACACCTACAATTTGAAATGTGTTTAAACACATTGTGTGTCACTAAAGCAAGGCACACCGTCTATCGTCTTATTTTTTTAAATAACCGATGACCGTCATCGTCTCTTCATATAATTTATCCACCCGAGTGCTTTTCTCACACGAGTAGAAAACTCTTTCTCTTTTGGATGTGTTTGGCAGAAACATAATTTCTACATCAGAATTTTTTTTAAATGTACGCTAAACTTTTCTCATTCGACAGAAATACTATTTTCAAATTATTTACCCGGCCTATAACACTCGGTGTAAATGTTCTTACCTAGAACAGAAAACATACACTTTGACTGTTTTGTAGATGCCAACAGATCATGTCAAGGGTGTTTCACTAAGAATCACAATGTTTTGTAAATGACATTTTTCTTACACCTCGATATTTAGCCGTATCAAGATTTTGGAGGTCCGTTCACAATTTGTTTGTCGGATCCTACGTTTTTATGCGATCTTTGTGCGGCGTCATCGTAATAGGAATAAATGAAAATTAAGAAATTAAGTTACAGTTTCTCTCTTCGAGATATTTATTTTAGCTCAACTTTGTGTCTGTCCAAAAAAGTGTGATCGCATGAAGCATCGAAGCAAAAATGAAGTCTAGCTGTTTTACACTTAAAACTATTACAACCTAAACAAATCAAACGGTACACTCGTTTAAGTTTGAGCGCGTTAAAGTTTCCACACTCTTGTGAGATACATTTTATCCATAACCTTTTGTGTATTCGAGCGACCAAACCACTAAGATAGATAGTATAGCAAGAAAACTAACGTTTACAACGCATATAGAATTCAGAATACAATTGTTAAAGTTTTTTTTTTTTTTTTTGTTAACTGTTGATTTGTAAATTATATTTTTATTACTCCGTTAGATTAAGTCATCGGGTTCGGATAGCCGATGACGCAATTCACATTTTTATTTTTAAGACTCCTGTAAGTTCATGCTAAATCTCGCGTGGGAAAGAGAGCGGGGTGAGCGTATTCTATTCATTTAAGAAAAATTGCCCAAACTTTTCTATTATTTTGACAAAACACGACACAACGACATTAAACAATGTTATCAGTTCCTACGGCCATCTTCTTCGATTCAAATAAAGCAACATCTCTAGTGTATGTGCTAAACATCTTTGCTTCTCCACTTCTCCAGATTTGTTAGATGGGCTACCGTTGTAATACAAACACATTTGAGAACTACGACGTTCTCACTTTTGTAACGGTTATAGAAAAATGCCGTACACACTTTTGCATTTCATAATTCAGTGATTTTAGCTGTAATGGTCACATGAGACAAAAAATTGTCAATGTGTGACTCGTAAACATGTATAATTTTATTTGTTTATTTATTTTTACCAGAGATAGTCGACCGATCTGTTGACACGTTGTTTTGCAGTTTTCAGACTAGGATAGGATAATGATAAAGCGTAAAAGATATTTTATGAAATCAAGCAAATTCACAGAGATATCGCTACGTATGAACAAAGAATTTGAGGGCCAAAACTAGAAAACAATCCGCGAGGCCTAGGAATAACGCTTAGTTGGTGAAAATAAGATAAGAATGCGAAAGTCCGTTTAAACAAATTGAAACAGAAAGAATGAGCAGAGTCCTGGAAGCGTACGATTGTACTTGTTTAGATTAGATTCAACTTTATTGTCATTATGCAGAGTACAAGTACAGAGCTAATGAAATGCAGTTAGCATCTAACCAGAAGTGCAAGAATATAGTGTTTTGTATACATAAAAGTGCAGAGTAAGTAAAGCTATGATGTGCAGACTATACAGCGTAGTTGCTATATACGATATTGATCAGAGTACAGAATATAAATATGAATGCAATGTAGGGATCGTATGTACATTATGAACGGAGCAATGAAGGATTATATATACATTATGAACAGCAGGAACGTGAGAACGGCTGGTAATAAATAGTTGAATGAGTGTGCAAAAGTATTGTTGAATGATGTATTATATGCAAAAACAGTAGTGCAATGATATTTTTTGTAGAAATAGTTTACTGTGCTTGTACATTAACAACTTTAGACAGTTTATGGTGTAATAGCTTTAACCATGTGCAGTTTCTTAGCGTAATGCGATGAGGAAGTGTGTGGTTTACAATTCGCTGCGGCGTGATGAGATCTAGCATCCATTAAACACGGCAAAGTCAGGAAATCTCGCAATTTTAGTGCGAAAGCGTTAGAACAAACATTTGTTGGTTAGGCTATATTGAACTCACGCTCATTATAAAGTTTTGTATGTTTATTTTCATCTCAACATATTAATGAACGCTGTTACAGATTTTGTCTTAGAAACGCACAATACAATAGTTTGTTAAAAGATAACGCTATAGGGTGTTTGAGTAACACCGTCGTCTCCGATGCTCGAAGTTTTCACCGCTTACAGGCACCCCACTAACCTAAACCTGTAACTCTATCATAATTATTTAAAATAACTATAAACTTCATGCGTGACACCTATGTAACTAATATGTATGCTAAACAAAACATTTGCGGTTGTGAAAAAATGAGGTGAATTAATGGATGTCAGAAACTGCTCGCCTCGCGGTTTTCTTAAAGAAGAGCGGGTTATTTAGACGCGACAAAGCGCAGTTCCAGTCGTAGTGCGGTTTCCCGGATCAGACCTTAAGCACGACGAATGACTAAAGAAGGTCAAAATCATCCCGCCCTCCACTTAAATGAACGACTTATCAACACCGGTTTATTTATTGAAATACTGTACAAAGACAACCAAACAATAATGTGCAGTATACGGTATTAGAAAAAAAAAAAGCTATTTACAGAGTTGCATTAAAACTTTCACAATAGTTTAGAAGAGTGGATTTCACTATTAGGTCATTGTTATTCTGATACACATTTCCTGTATAAAAGACTATATCTATAGCCTTTTCAGGTGAATGTAGCGCAATCTTATGGATCTTAAATGTAATCACGTTACAACGGGGTGACATAGTCCCTCTAGCAAATCCGTCAACAGTAGACAAAGCAGAAAAATCTCAGCGCGCGGTAGATGATAATGCTTACGATCGAAGGGGAGTACGCATAGGCCTACTCTTTAATGTAATGCGGAAATGTTGAAACAATGTGAACGTGGTCATCGGCTATATAAACAAGAGCTCTAGATGTAGGGGCTATATTGTTATGCTGTAAAATTCCTATGAACAGGCAGTGTATGTTTGACCGCAGTCAGAGAAAACTGCAAAACAACGTGTCAACAGATCGGTCGACTATCTCTGGTAAAAATAAATAAACAAATAAAATTATACATGTTTACGAGTCACACATTGACAATTTTTTGTCTCATGTGACCATTACAGCTAAAATCACTGAATTATGAAATGCAAAAGTGTGTACGGCATTTTTCTATAACCGTTACAAAAGTGAGAACGTCGTAGTTCTCAAATGTGTTTGTATTACAACGGTAGCCCATCTAACAAATCTGGAGAAGTGGAGAAGCAAAGATGTTTAGCACATACACTAGAGATGTTGCTTTATTTGAATCGAAGAAGATGGCCGTAGGAACTGATAACATTGTTTAATGTCGTTGTGTCGTGTTTTGTCAAAATAATAGAAAAGTTTGGGCAATTTTTCTTAAATGAATAGAATACGCTCACCCCGCTCTCTTTCCCACGCGAGATTTAGCATGAACTTACAGGAGTCTTAAAAATAAAAATGTGAATTGCGTCATCGGCTATCCGAACCCGATGACTTAATCTAACGGAGTAATAAAAATATAATTTACAAATCAACAGTTAACAAAAAAAAAAAAAAAAACTTTAACAATTGTATTCTGAATTCTATATGCGTTGTAAACGTTAGTTTTCTTGCTATACTATCTATCTTAGTGGTTTGGTCGCTCGAATACACAAAAGGTTATGGATAAAATGTATCTCACAAGAGTGTGGAAACTTTAACGCGCTCAAACTTAAACGAGTGTACCGTTTGATTTGTTTAGGTTGTAATAGTTTTAAGTGTAAAACAGCTAGACTTCATTTTTGCTTCGATGCTTCATGCGATCACACTTTTTTGGACAGACACAAAGTTGAGCTAAAATAAATATCTCGAAGAGAGAAACTGTAACTTAATTTCTTAATTTTCATTTATTCCTATTACGATGACGCCGCACAAAGATCGCATAAAAACGTAGGATCCGACAAACAAATTGTGAACGGACCTCCAAAATCTTGATACGGCTAAATATCGAGGTGTAAGAAAAATGTCATTTACAAAACATTGTGATTCTTAGTGAAACACCCTTGACATGATCTGTTGGCATCTACAAAACAGTCAAAGTGTATGTTTTCTGTTCTAGGTAAGAACATTTACACCGAGTGTTATAGGCCGGGTAAATAATTTGAAAATAGTATTTCTGTCGAATGAGAAAAGTTTAGCGTACATTTAAAAAAAATTCTGATGTAGAAATTATGTTTCTGCCAAACACATCCAAAAGAGAAAGAGTTTTCTACTCGTGTGAGAAAAGCACTCGGGTGGATAAATTATATGAAGAGACGATGACGGTCATCGGTTATTTAAAAAAATAAGACGATAGACGGTGTGCCTTGCTTTAGTGACACACAATGTGTTTAAACACATTTCAAATTGTAGGTGTAATTATTTTAGTGACTTTAAGCAAGATGTATATTTGTTATTTTACAGTACGCATACAATCTACAGGATAGAAGGATGGGGATACAGTAAAATACAACTATAAACTTTAAGAAAAGTTAACTTTCATTACACTATTGTAAAGGGATCTCACAGTAGGCTAAATGAAAAGCACTACGTAATAAGGCTGAAGGGCAAACAACTGATGGAAAACACACGTTGGGGGGATACTGTCGGTTAAATATATTGTTTTAAATAAGGATTTAAATACAAAAGTAAGTACTTTTAATACAAAACATATAAAATAGAACTACAGCCTGTTAGATGTACAGGCGGTCATTTTAATATTTTTGCTTTTAAATGGAGGTATTTTGGGACGGCTAAGCAGAGGGCCTGCAAATGTCTTTCCTGCTCTGTGTCTGAAAGTACCGTGGATATGTGAAAGGTTTACGACCGTAGCAACGCACATAAATTACATCTCTAGGACGCGTGGGTCTTTCCTGAACCATCTTTAATGGTTGAATACGATCGAGGGTCTTTCTTCTAAAAGATAAAGCAACTTCATCTAAACTTCACAGTCTATACTGTGACAAACAAACGAGCTCCTCAGCATAGATTTAAAGCAAAATCAATATTTTAAGTTTTATTTTTAAAAAACATACAGAAAGACTTTGGCTTCATGTTTCATTGTGTGTGTGTGTGTGTGTGTGTGTGTGAGAGAGAGAGAGAGAGAGAGAGAGAGGGAGAGGGAGAGAGAAAGAGAGTGTGTGTGTGTGTGTGTGAGGGAGAGAGAGGGAGAGATAGAGAGAGAGAGAGAGTGTGTGTGTGTGAGAGAGAGAGAGAGAGAGAGATGGTATGAAAACTTTGAAGATGGTGCTAAAAATAAGAACTTTAAAGAATCTAAAGTGATTAATGCATGACGCATCTAATATAATATAATCATATATACGAAATGATATAATATGATATAAATAATTTTTTATTATATAATATTATATAAAATATTTTAGGTAATACATATCATCATTTTGTTGAATTAAGAATCAACGGACATCAGATGTACTGGGGGTACTGATTATTAAAAAACATTACATTAATGTTAGCTTTGAAATAATGTACACCATTGACTTAGATCATGCGGTCTGGAACTCCACCCTCGCCTGCGCGGGGTGTGTGTGAAGCAGCCCCTCGGGTCTCACATACATTTCACTACGAGGACCTGTGAGATTCTGTTTATGATTTAATCATTTTTATTTTATTTTTTAAGTCATACATTTTATTTTGGGGATATTTCATTCATGTTTGGACATCTCTCACCGGTCTAAAACTGTAAGGGATAATTTTTTATATGTATCATCAGAAATGTTTATTGTATATACTATGCTATCACATTTAAAATAAGTTATCTTTTTAAAAAAAAAGAAGAGTATGGTGTGTTTTATAAGTTTGATTAACTTATATTTTGAATACTTTTTTTGTTTAATGAATTGCTTTAGGATGATGATGTCATTATATAATTATTTATTTTCATATTCTTTAACCCCTGGAGTCTGAGTGGGTTTTGGGGGACTGGAGATATTTTGGCAGCCCTCAGACGTTGGTGTTTTTCATTATCCTAAAACGTATTAGTGGCTAAAAGTCTGAATATCCCATAATATGTGATCAGCATGATTGTACATGTCTGTAATTTTGAGAAGGCTGCGTTTATGATTAGTTTTTGTTTAAAATATGTTTATCAAGAATCATAAACATCAGTATCAAGAAGGGGGTAAGCCCAGAAAAGTTGTTGTTAAACTTCTACGTTTGAAAGATAAACAGACTATCATGTCATCAGCCAAGAGGTTAAAAGGCACAAACATTTTTATAAATGAAGACTTTTCTGAGGCTCTTCAGTTGAGAAGGAGGGAACTCCTTCCAAAATTAAGAGCTGCCCGGGACAGAGGTGAAAGAGCCTTCCTGAAATATGACAAGTTAGTCATCTTGTCCAGAACTGGAAATACTCAAACATAATTGCAATGCATTTTTAGAATGATTGTGTAATTATTATCTTACATTTTTGTTTTCTGTTTTGTTAGGAAGCAAGACAAGTTTATGGCATCTCTTTTAACAAAATTGTCAAAGAAAGGATTAATTATTGCACATTTAAATATATGTAGCCTCAAGAACAAAATTCATGAGGTGATGAGAATATGCACTGAAGATAATATTCAAGTTTTAGCATTGTCAGAAACACATTTAGATATGGCTATGAGTAATTCTGAGCTTATGATTAATGGTTTTAAATTGTATAGGAAAGACCGGGATAAATATGGTGGTGGAGTAGCCTTTTATATTAGAGAACATTTTGGTGTGTTGTTAAGGGAAGACTTAATGAACAGTTATATTGAAGACATATGGGTAGAGATTTCTGTTCCACACTGTAAACCAATTTTAGCTGGTTGTTGTTATCGGCCTCCTAGTGCTAATGTGCAGTATTTGGATAGAATATGTGAAAGTATGAACAGGGTCACAGATGAAAATAAGGCCATATTTTTATTGGGTGATTTTAATATTGATTGGATGGCTAAAAACTGCTCATTAACAAAAAAGTTAAAATCTATGGCTGATACTTGTAATCTCACACAAATGATTATCCAACCAACAAGAATTGTTATGAAGGCAAACAAGGTTAGTACTTCTAGCTGCATTGACCTTATATTTACCAATGTCCAGGAATTGTGTTCAAAGGCAGTATCAGTGGCAGTTGGCTGTAGTGATCACAATTTGATCGCATTAACTAAAAAGACAAAAATTCCCAAATCAGGAGCCAGGATTTTATTATCTAGGTCATATAAAAGATTCAATCAAGATCTGTTTATTAATGAAGTTCAGAGTGTGCAGTGGACTGAAGTGTGTCAAGAAAAATATGTTAATAAAGCCTTAAATATTTTTATGGATATAATAAATAAGATAATTGATAAATACGCCCCACTTAGAAAAAGATCAGTAAAAACTAAAAATGCTCCTTGGCTCGATGATGAGCTGAAGTGCTTAATGCTGCAAAGAGACAAGGCAAAGGAGGTAGTACAGAAATTAGGAAGTGACTACAATAAAAAATTCTATTGTAAGTTAAGAAATAGGGTTTCTAAATTAAATCATATTAAAAAAAGGGAATATTATAAGCAAAAAATTAGGTCTGCAGCTGGTGATTCCAAGAAAATATGGAAAACACTGAATGAAATAATGTGTAGGAAGACAAATAATTATCAAGGGTGTGTGGAAAATGAAGGTCAGTTTATTACTAAACCATTAGAGATAGCTAATTATTTTAACACCTTTTTTAACGATAAGGTGAACAATTTAAGATCTAGCATGTATGGCAATGATGTTCAATCAGCCTGTAGTCCTATTTCTAAAATAATGAAAAATAAATTATGCAGTTTTAATTTTAGGTCTGTTGATCAAACTACTGTAGAAGAGATGTTGCTTTCAATTCCAGATGATAAACCTTGTGGAGCTGATCAGTTAGATGGAAAATTGCTAAAAATGGTAGCTAGACAGCTTTCTCAACCGATCTGTCATATTTATAATAGGTGTTTGATTGGTGGCAAATATCCAAATCTTTGGAAAGAATCTAAAATTATTCCATTACTTAAAAAGGGAAAAACAGACTTTTTAGGTTCTAATTGCAGACCAATTAGCATACTTCCAATTTTGAGTAAGCTTTTAGAGAAGATTACCTTCAAGCAAATTTTACAATATTTTAGTACAAATGGATTACTTGCCAATGCTCAACATGCCTATCGACCAGGACACTCCACAAGTACTGCTCTTATACATATGACAGATGAATGGTTAGCATGTCTAGATAATAAGAAACTGGTTGGTGCTGTTTTAATTGATTTTACAGCAGCCTTTGATGTCATTGACCATGATATTCTTATGGCTAAACTAAAATGTTATGGTTTTTCATTGACAGCCCTTAATTGGATGGGAAGCTATCTTTCTAATAGAAAACAGAGAGTGTTTTATAATGGATCTTTTTCAGATGCTAAAAATACTTATTGTGGTGTTCCACAAGGAAGTTGCTTAGGTCCTTTATTGTTTTCTATTTTTATAAATGATTTACCATATGTTGTTAATAATGCTAATATAGTTATGTATGCAGATGACTCTACAATGTTTTCTGCAGCACATTCTTCAGCTGAACTAAAGAAAAATTTGAGTGATGAGCTTTTAACAATTTCTAAATGGGTTCAAATTAACAAATTAATTTTAAATATAGAAAAAACTAAATGCATAATTTTTAGCCAAAAATACAATATTTCTAGGGCTGCAGATTTGAATTTATTTATTGATGGGACGCCAGTGGAACAAGTAACAGATGTTACTTTGTTGGGCGTGATACTTGACAATACATTGTCCTGGTCCAAACATATAGATCATATAGTAAGCAGCATGGGCAAAGGTATAGCAGTAGCCAGGAAATGTTCTGCATTTATTTCGTCTTTGGTTTTAAAAGATGTGGTGCAGTCAATAGTTTTATCGCATCTTGAGTACTGCCCTATAATATGGTCAAGTGCATCAGAAAAGCACTTAAAAAAACTTCAGATTGTTCAGAATAGAGCAGCTAGGTTGGTGCTCCATTATCAATTTCAGGCCAGTGTTGCTGATATGCATAGAAAATTATCATGGCTTTTAGTGAAGGACAAATTACATTTACGAGTGTTGGTATATTTTTATAAGGTAATCAAGTATCACACACCATGTTTTTTCTTTGAAAAGCTTGTATATGTTGGTTTTAGACACGATCATAAAACACGTCAAGTGAGTAAGTCTCAACTGTTTTTACCATGTCCACAATCAAATTTGCTGAAAAAGACTGTATTTTATCGTGGCTCTGCTGCTTGGAATGTTGTTCCTATAAATATACGTAAAAGTAATTCAACACATGTGTTTAAAAGAAATTGTGTAAACATGTTGTTAAAGGTATAGACGTACTTCTGCTTGTGCTGCTACTATTAATATGTATGGGTATAGTTTTGTGATGTGACTGGATTAGCAATTGTATTTTTGTTATTATTTTATTTGTTTGAATGATTTTTTTGTATTGTGCAACTCTGTGGACCCCAGGAAGATTAGCAACCACTTTGTGGAAGCTAATGGGGATCCAAATTAACAATAAACAATAACAATTAACAATAAACAATAAAATATGTTTAAAATGTGTTTGTATATGTTGTATAAGTATTGATTGAATACATGATTAAAAAAAATGTATGATAAAATTATTTGTTTTGGTTTAGTAACATGTCTGTTACTGCGATGTGTTTTATAAAAACGATGAATACTTGTTTAAAATGTATGTTCCGGTTTAGTAACATGCCGTCATATATAATTTAATATTGTTTAAAATAGAGATAAGTCTCTTTTTAACTTGATATGTCCACGCGTATGTCCGCTTGTTTATATGGTTTATCAGAATACAAATTTGTATAGCGCCGTGGATATTATAGTGATATAACAAGGTACGTGTGGCTTATGATGAAATTTATAGGCTAGTCATAATTCAGATCGCTTAAAAGTGTACGTGCATGCAGCATTTTATTGTATGGTGGTACTGTAGGTGTATGGTTAAAATAAATAATTAAACAGCTTTTTGAAAAAGATATGATATAAAGATGGATATAAAAGGTTTTAAATATAATATAGAAAATGTCTTGCATCAAATAATGTGAAATGAATTTAACTGAATTGTGTCAATGACACGTCCGGGTTCCTCAATAGACCATATTCTTCATTCTGTTCAATTATATATTTTTTCCCCGATCCTGGTAAAATGTATATTTTTAGTGATGAACAAAACTAATGTACATGTTTTGTTTTATATTGTTTGTGAATGTATAATGTGTTTATATTCATTAAAAGAAGAAAATAAGACTTGGAGACGAATGTGTGTACACAGGCATTAGAGGGAGAGAGAGGGAGAGAGAGAGGGGTACAAGAGATGCTAGCCGCTCGCCCACCGTAATTCATAGGTGAACCGTCAGAAAACTGTCAAAAACATGGTACTCCCGCGTGAGATACGTTAGTTTTAATAAAAAAATGGCTTTGAAGATATTATGATTTTGTAGTAAATTCCGACGAGTGTGCACTGTGGCGTGCAAACACAGACGCTGTGAATACTTGCAGGTCAGGAAGGCGATGTAAAAATACCTCCTTTCTGCTCTCTAAAAAAAATAAAAAATAAACATTGGATCTTGTTTATCTGAAACAGTCGGTTTCAGTATATTTTTTATACAGTTTAATTTATAACCTTTTTTAAAAGAACAGAATGTTTTTTCAGCCTTGGTTAAATCGCTTTACATTATATAAATTATAGAATGTTTTATATATAAATGTGAAATAACTAAAATGTGTTTTAGATTATATAAATTATAAAATGTTGTATATATAAATGTGAAATAACTAAAATGTGTTTTAGATTATATAAATTATATAATGTTTCATATATATAAATGTGAAATTATTAAAATGTGTTTTAGATTATATAAATTATATAATGTTTTATATATGAATGTGAAATAATTAAAATGTGTTTTAGATTATATAAATTATATAATGTTTTATATATATAAATGTGAAATAATTAAAATGTGTTTTAGATTATATAAATTATATAACTGAAATGTTTTTCAACCTTTAATTATTTTTTAGAATTATATAAATTATAGAATGTTTTATAAATATATATATATATATATATATATATATATATATATATATATATATATATATATAAATGTAGAACACACCGACCCCATTTATACACCGCTCATAAATGTAATGGGAGGGGGAGAAGCCTTATAACCACACACACACACACACACACACACACACACACATAACCGTATAACTGTGATAAACTTCAAACAAGCTAACTGACACAGAGTTCAAACAACTGGCACACACTTCAAACAAACTAACGGTCAATAGGGTAAAACTTTCTGTCAAAACCACATGATTGATGCGTGAGGAGTCTTTCATATACCATTTTAATTTAGAACTAACAGGTCAATAGGGTAAAACTTTCTGTCAAAACCGCATGATCGATGTGTGGGGAGTCTTTCATGTTCCGTTTAAACTAGCCGTCAAAACCATGATTTAAAACTAATTAGGTCAATAGGGTAAAACTTTCTGTCAAAACCGCATGATCGATGCGTGGAAAGGTCATAGGTTAACCCTTGAAGCCGGAAAGTTCCGCCCATCCATCATAAGGTTACCGGAAGTTCAACCTGTCAAAAGGTCAAAGGTCAAAGTCATAAATCATCATGACAGAACGTGTAGTATAATAACTACTTAAGACGCTCAAAGCTCAAGATGTTTGGATAGGCATCCGGTTTGTCGTCGGATCGTTCGATTTTGGCACGGTATGTGCACCATATTAGAGTGGCCGCACACATCCCTGGTAGCCGGGTCGGAGCCGTAACGTGCCCCGGAACGTGTGCAGTGGAAATCAGGGGTAATGCGTGCAAAAAACATGTATACTAACATGGATCCAAACAGAATGGATCTCACACAGCTTCCTCAGCACAGCCGAACCAAGGACTGCCGCCTTCACATTTCCCTCCAGATCAGGACGCTTCTTAAACAAACTGAAGAGAGAAAACATCAGGCAGACCACATTTCACATTAATCATGCACGAGTCGGGAACAGACCTGGTCAGAACGTTTCCTCCGTGACCCGCGCAGTTGCATTCGACGAGTTTCAAGCATTGCTGAACCAACTCATAGTCATCCATCGTCTGCATGAATAGACAAACCAAAAAACACACACCTGTCACTAATAACCAGCCAAAGTTCTTCTGTGAACATTTCAGGAGTTTGGAATTGCTTTTGTATCTTAATTGAGGTATTTATGGGCGACGTGTTTCAGCATGTGGCACTCAGATTAGCATCACATGACCTTCTCTTGATTCAAGACTGATAACAAGTCACTTTTAGCTCTAGAGCCACTTTATAATTATACGCATTGAATATATGCAACTCATATGACCAGTTTATGTCAGGAAGGATTTGCATTATTTATTGTGCTTGTTTGCATCTACTAAAAAAAAATTGAGTTTTTAGATGAATGACTGACCTCTACATTTGACCTCCAATGGACCAAAATTTATTTTCGATACTTCAAAAAATTCTAACTGACCCTCTGATGTCACATGGACTACTTTGAAGATGTAGTTCCTTACCTTTCTGGACATGGACAGTATACCGTACACACAGTTTCAATGGAGGGAAAGAAAGCTCTCAGACTAAATCTAAAGTATCTTAAACTGTGTTCCAAAGATAAACATGTCCAGCTCCTGCACCACAGCCTAAGCAAATGGGCCGTCCCACTGCATCCCACTGGTAAGCGTACATGTGCTCTTGTTGTTGCCTCGCCTGAGGTACACATGTTGGGGCTGTGACTCTCTGGGAATTTGTCCCACATTCAGTGTCCCTTAACTTTACATGGAAGTCTAGTAGTCCAGTGCACCGCAGAAGGGGATGCCGGTTCAGACGAGGCAATCTAGTTAGTTTGTCCCTTTTTGCAGCTCTGCGATCCAATATAAACGGCAACAGCACCGGGGAGAAGTGAAAGCAACCCTTAGTCTCTCACAAAACACTAGCCTATTTCTCACGCACCCACATAAATTGATGGGCAGGAGAACTTTTCCTTTACTGATCAAATACAAAAAAAACACAAATCAAATAATAAATTATGTGAGTGAAATAAATTACACACAAGGGTGTTGTAGTGAATTTTCAAACAATTTTGTGTGGTATATTTGTTATTTTCGTAAAACAGGTTTAAAAGAGAGCTGAGTTGTCCAGGCACTTTTGCAGTGTCATTTTTATGTCATCCCACTTGTGTTGGGGTACATGACTTTAACCCATGGGCCCCCATTGGTTCTTGGTCTCCCCTGTACCACCCCATTAAGAAAATCCTCGAATTGCCCATTTAACATGTGATTTCACAGTAGCTGCCTTGGAATAAAGCACTTTGTTAACACATGCAGTCGTGATGCTCGAGATGATTAGAAACATGAAAATAACTGCAATCATACTGCAGCTATAATTCATCTAATATCTTATGACATTTGTGATAATTCTTTTTTTAAAAACAAATTCTGCAGGGAAAAATGATATATAGGAAAACAGCATTCTATTAGTTATTATATAGCCTAATTTAAAATAGCAAGATTGTCTATTCTAATTCTAGTCTTATTATTTTTATAGAAATAATGTGGTGGATTTTTCACTTATACAGCTTTCCAACCCTTTCTCAAAAACAACATTTTAAATTGATTAACTTTGTCTTTTTTATAATATTCAGAAGTGAATGACAAAAGTGAAAAAAAAATGTAATGCATGAATGATAAATAAAGACAACACGATTCAATTTTCTCCCAGTAAAAGTGACATTTATTGATAAGTGCTGCTTTACAAAAGTGAAACAAATTATTTATAATGCAGATTAATTATAGTAAGACAAAGCAAGTGTAGAGAATCTGATCTTTCAAAATAAGAGAGGCATCACTGGATTTCATGGAACTATTTCAATTGTCATTTTCTCCCAAATTATTATTTGTGCAATCACTCAAGTGCAATTAAGATGAAGTTAAGTCAAACTAATCTGAGGCTCCTCATGAGACCCTGCGGTCACTGTCATGACATCATCAGATCAGCTGACCTTCTAAACCTGACGTGATTGGCTCTCTGCTCATTCCAGCTGAGATTCATCATTCTGAATCTAACGAGGAAGAAAGCGAGGCTGTTAGGGACTGTACACCAATGTAGAAAGATCACGCGATTTTCACAATTTTCAAAACTGTTTGTGGAGTTTTTTCAATTATAAAGTTTAATTCAGAAAGACCAGCCTCGTATTCATTCTTGCCCAAATTAAACATGGCGCTGCCCTGACAAAAATCTCTGACAATATGCCTTTGAAGCATCTAGGCTGCCTTAAATCACACAAGAAAACCTCTGAACACAGATGCATGTTTATTTTTGATTTGTTTTCTGTTGATAGTTTTTAATCGTATTAGCTGCACTGTAACTTCTTTTCACTAATGGCATAAACAAGACAAGTGCTTTAACTGGTGAATCAGATATCCTTAGCGATGTTGTCCATGACTCTCTCGAGCTTTTTCCAGTCGTTTGAGCTCAGAAACCCATAATCCTTCATCACCTCCATCAGCACCCCACTGATCCGCTGTTGACACACAGACACACACACACACACATGACTGACTGTTAATGTGCGGAAGTCAGAGGGTTTCTAAGAATACATTAAATTTGTCAGCGTGCACATGTAAGGAAGAGGTCTAATTAATCTTCTCTACTGGAAACAGGCATGTTCACACATAATAGACATCAAAGGGGGCTTGACCACCTCCCCTTTTTTTCTTTGAAAGAAAGTGCTTTTTTCTGGAAAGTTTATATATATATATAAAATATTAAATATGAGCCTCTGTCGACTTCTGATACCTGTTCTTACGTGTCAGCTGGTACATGTTCTCTAGCCCTGATCGTACACACACATGAAAAACACGTTCAACCAAACACTGGACATAAATCAACTTTTAAAGTGTAGGATCAGGTTAGGTCATGGTATATTCTGGCAAACTGTTTACCAATCACGTTTTGCAATTGGCAAAGCAAACTGTGGTACACACCAATACCAAAACACGATGGGTAACTTACAATGCTCAATTGTTTGCACTCTAGTGTAACACTGGGATTTGTTATAGGCCTAGACCATAAATATTTGACTTAAACTTATTTATTTACATTTACATCTTACATTTAATCATTTAGCAGATGCTTTTATCCAAAGCGACTTACAAATGAGAACAATAGAAGCAATCAGGTCAACAAGAGAACAACAACAGTACAAGTGCCGTGACAAGTCTCAGCTAGTACAGAAGGCAGAGCAAGGTTTTTTTTTTTTTAGTTATGAAAGACATTAAATTAATATCTGTCTGCATGAACTTTTACTTTGAAATGTTTTAACTGTTGCCCTGCATTCTACTTCTCAAACCTTGTTCTTTCTATGACATATTGCTGGGAAAACATGAAGAACATTGTTCCCATTGCGTTTGTCTTGGTGTGGAGGTGAGACTAAGGTACCTTTTCCTAGTATTTACTGCTAATTAGCCAAAAGGCAAAATAGTTCATTTGTCTTGCTAACATCCATGAGACTCATGAGAGCAACCATGTAAGGCAATATAGGAAGTCAAGTAAGTTAGACCGCTCTTTGTTCTTTCACTTCATGATTCAGTTTATTAGAATGTATTTAGAATTATCACAAATTTAAGATATGGAGGCAGAAATAATTATTTTACACCAAAATGCAACATAATTTCAAATGTGATTTTGATTTTATACAGCAGTTCAATAAACAAGAATTTAATACACACAATATTGACTGTTTTTGCTCTATTTCGTCAACAATATAATTCCAATTTGCATCTCTGAGCAAAAGGACACTGTTTTGTTCCTGAATGAATCAACCTTTTAAATGGTTCAGTTCAGTCGCAATGACTTACTTATTAAAAGTGATTTGCAGCCATCTACTGGAGGTTTTAATTTCACATTTAAATATCTTTTCATTTAAAAAATAAATAAAATAAATGTCAAATATTAGTATTTAAGATTTTAAGTTTCAAATATTAAAACAGTATTAATGCATTTGTAACTGCACATTCAATATATCCATGTCCTGCATTAGACAGTGTGCCCCTTCTGATGCAGCCTCTGTTTTCTCTGCACTGCAAAGATACATTTCATCAATACTGATAACTGGTAACTACGACGGCATTTTAGAGCCACATTGAAAACTTTTTTTTTTTACGATTTTGATAATAAAGCCGAAATATGTCTACTATGAGAATAAAGTCTAAATATTATCAGAATAAAGTCTAAATGTTTCAAAAATAAAGTCTAAATGTTTCGAGAATAAAGTCTAAATGTTTTCAAGAATAAAGTCGTAATAGGCCTACTATGAGAATAAATTTGAAATATTACCCTGGAAAAATTATTTACTTTATTTACTCAATAAAATTGTTTCAAATTTTAAATCCAATATTATTAATTAAATTCAACACATTAGAATTAATTAGAACTAATCAAATTAGATGCTTACAAGCAAAAGATAGATTTTTTTAAATATATTATTTTATCTATTTGACTTATTTTGAATGGTTAATTTCTAAGCATCTCATTTGATTAATTCTAATGAATTCTTATGTGTTAAATTTAATTAATGAAATTGCTTGTAATCTGTTGACATAATTTTATTAAGTAAAAGTATCATTTTTAAGTGTACACCAACTACGCACACATTTCCTATCATGTATGCCTATGAAAGACGATCAAACCAATCACAGTAGCAAAATTGGTGTTGTTTTTGCCATTTTCAGGGGTTGTACTTTAACGAACTCCTCCTAGAGATTTATTCAGATCAACAACAAACTTGGTCAGTTAAATCTAAAGGCCTTTGCGATGTTAAATTGCGAAGATCTTTAGATTTCGTTAAAGGGCGTGTCCATGGCGGCCCCGACAAATTTCGATGTCTCGCCATGAAAAAGGAAGTTGCTGTAACTCAGACATACAATGTCCAATCCGCCCCAAACATCACATGCTAGATAAGACTTCTGCCCTTAATAGATCTACATGCCCATATTCAGTTATAGTCATAGCGCCACCTGCTGGCAACAGGAAGTGACATATTTTACTCCTAGAATTTTTTTGAGATTAAAGTATTTTTTGTAGTCAGTCTAATCTAAAGGCCTGTGCAATGCTAACTTGTGGAGATCTTGAGTTTTTGTTAAAGGGCGTGTCCATGGCGCTATGACAAAATTTGATGTCTCGCCACAGCAAGAGAAGTTGTTGTAACTCAGGCATAATTTGTTCGATCGTCCCCAAACTTCACATGTTCGATAAGTGTCCTGCCCTGAACACATCTGAAGGCCAATAGTCCGTTATAATGAGAGCACCACCTGCTGGCAACAGGTAGATTGACACATATATGGAGTAAACTTATATTCCACTTATATTTATGAGTTTGAATGCATATTTCTCACCGTTCACCTATTTACTAAAGCCACTCGCTGCCGGTGAGCCCGGGTGCGAGGGCCCGTTCATCGCTGCTTGCAGCTTCAAATTATATCTAGTATTATCTAATTATACATTGTGAATGTTTATTAGGCTGTGTATATTTAAATAATGTAAAGTTCATAATCAGTCATTTGAGGCACTAGGTCAGTTAGGATGCTGTCTATGTAGGCAGTGAGTCAGTTCACTAGGTTTTGGAACAGAGACTGTAACCGAATGTCAGTCTGTGAATGAAAGTGTGTTTGGTTACCCTGAAGTATTTATGGATGATCTTGTCTGTTTTGACGTCCGAGGTGGCCAGCTTTTGGATGATGGCAGCATGATTTCCTTTGGCCCACAGCAGCTCACCCAGCTTCTCCAGCAGAGTCTTGCCGTGTTTCCCCAACTCCACGTAAGAAATGCTCTTGAACTCCGGGAAGAGCTTTAGAGTATCCGGATGCTTCTGAAACAAACTGAAGAGACATAAAACATCAGGCAGACCTGATTAGACCACATTAACATTAATCATGCTTGAGTCAGGAACAGACCGTTTCAGAACTTCTCCTCCGTGACCTGCGCCCTCTATCACGAAGTTTCCCCAGGGCTTCAGAAACATTTCGTAATCGGCCATCATCTGTTTCAGAAGACAAACCAAAAAAACACACCCCTGTCATAAATAAGTTCTTCTGTGAACATTTCAGGTGTTTGGAATTGCTTTTGTATCATTAAATTAAGTGTTTATCTGTGATGTGCTTCAGGGTCCCACTGGGCAAAGTAACGTCCTATGGACGTCTTTTTCATGTCTTTGCAGACATCAAAAAAATGTCCACTGAGGAGCCATAATGAAAGTTTTTATGATGTCTATTTTTACGTATTTTTTTACATCTTCTGTACATTCGATTTAGACGTTCACAGAACCTCCTTACAAGGTTAAAAACTAGTTCAAAAGTGGTCAGTGGAAATATTTTCAACATCATTTAAGGTTCATTTAGGCATAACTTATACTGTTTCTGGACCAAATCAACACTCTCAGGATGCGTTAGATTTAGACTCATGTTATTTGAATGTAATTTCCAGACATTGTGTTTGTCTAAGCAAAATGTGAACTTAAAAGCAAGATGTGAACACTTGATCTCAACACTCTCTGCTAGTGTCTGGAAATTAGTACCAGTGCTCCCATAAATATATCTGAAAATAGATAGTTTTTAATAGACATTCAGGATTGTTTGCATTTGGCTGATTATTTGGATGCAGTATCTAATATAATTATTCATTTGTCTCTGACCTGAAACCCTGCACTGATGGTAAATGCAGTGTGTTGCAGTATTTTCAGTTTGTGGCTCCAGTAATGTGGAAACACTTGAGTGACCCTGAGGACTTCCAGTTTCACTTAATGCTACAAAGATCCCACAAACCCTGTGCCACAACCCCACACTCCACTGCTGATTTACAGGATAATAAATTAGAATTTTAGCTTAAGTTTATTTCACCTTGAACTTTTTTATTTTTTCACTACTTTTCATTATTTTTATTATTCGTTTTTCTTTCTCAAAAACAAAAACCGAAACAAAAACAAACCTTCACATTTTAAATTCAGTATGAACTTTTTTGTATGTGTTTTCCTTAAAAAAAATTCTCTGTAAAAAAAAAAAAAAAACTTAACTGATGTAATATTTACTTGATAATTTGTTTGTTTTTATTTTACTAGTTTTCACTTTTTCAACAAATTTTGCCTTAAACTATAATTCAATTTAGTTTAACCATTTTATCTTCAGAATTAGACGTCTTATTTTACTATTTTACACCTAATAAATTGTTTACAAATTATGATTTTACATAAGTTTTTAAAAAAAACAATTACCCATCTCAAATTGATTTCACACATTTTAATTAAATTTATACTTTTGGTGCTTGTGCTTTTTCTTTTATTACTGTTTTTTTTCAACAAATTCAACAAATTCTGCAACAAGCTATACATTTACATTTGAGTTTCATTATTTACTTTTTAATTTGAAGTTATTTTATTATTTCACCCGGTTTCATTGAATTCTTCTTAAAACTATGATTTCACTTTTAAGTTTAATGTTTACCTTTTTTAAATATACTAGTTCCCTTTCATGTCAAACAAATTCTAGTTTAAAACAACAAATCATAAAAAAAAATGTTTGAAATCATGTGCAAATTAATTTTGTTTCATTAACCTACATTTCAAGTATTAAAATAATATCTAAGAATGACAGGTGCAGTCTGCTGGTAATAATCTTACCCACTTTTGCGACCCCTTCTGAAGAGTGTGTGACTGATTGTAGGTTTGGAAAATTCCCCACGTTCATCTTTTATACACTGTCCTTGAGATGTCACTGCCCCTCACAGTGTCTTGTAACAGGGGCGCTGCTGAGGATTTTGGGCCCCATGAAAAGAATCTTGACAGGGCCCCCAACACAGCTGAGAGTTTTTTCATATTAATTTACATAAAATCATGCTCTTTTATGGTATTTTGACTATCATTCTCATATATTTAAGTCAATCAGACAATTGAACTCCATCCCATGTCCATCCACACCTGTAATTTGTCCTCTGTAATACTGCACTACTTCAGTACTGTATAATGTATATACTGTGCATAGCTGTACATGTGTAATATAGTGTATTCACCACTGATCTAT
>NC_039243.1:8477613-8480113 GCF_003368295.1 Carassius auratus
CTTTTAGACATGCACACTTATCACACATTTTTTCATACTGCACTGCGTGACGAGTTTTTACTATGGTGTTACCCAGCATGCAACATTTTGTTGATTGTCACCACTGTTGAGAGTCTGGAAATTAGTACCAGTGCTCCCATAAATATATCTGAAAATAGATAGTTTTTACAGTTTTTTTCAATCGCTAACAAGCGCTTAACCATACTTCAGATACTTTTTCTAAACTCTTAACACAGACTAACACCTACAAAACACAATTGTCCAAATGGATAATTTTCTTCTCAAAAACACATTTTGTTAAATATATACTAAATCTTCATTTCAAAATAGAACACATCTTTCTCTGCACACACCAACTTTACCAAAACACTGGAAATCTGACTCAAAATTAAATTATTCTGTCAAAGAATAACACTTGTTTTCACCTTACAAGTTACATGCAGTCAATCAAAGTACACCAGGTTTCAAAATACTGGCTATTGTTGACATTACAAAAACTGCATAGACTTTTATGTTTTAGTTTTACAGGTATTTGCATGCAAAACATGCAATTCACTGTTTTACACTAAATTTCTTGGTTAGGAACTGTATGTCCAAATGTACAGTAATGTTCACATTCAAAAGCATTCCAGTAAAAAAAAAAATTCCTCTACTGTTTACAGCAGGAGGTACAGTAGAAACACGGTATGATAGAACAGAAAAGGTTTGACAGTATTGCTTACAGTTGGGGGGGTAAAATAAAAACAATCTCTCACTGCTCCTCTCACTGCTCCTGCTCCTCTCACTGCTCCGCTCACTGCTCCTCTCACTGCTCCTGCTCCTCTCACTGCTCCGCTCACTGCTCCTCTCACTGCTCCTGCTTCCCTCACTGCTCCGCTCACTTCTCCTCTCACTGCTCCTGCTCCTCTCACTGCTCCGCTCACTGCTCCTCTCACTGCTCCTGCTTCCCTCACTGCTCCGCTCACTGCTCCTCTCACTGCTCCTGCTTCCCTCACTGCTCCGCTCACTGCTCCTCTCACTGCTCCTGCTCCTCTCACTTCTCCTCTCACTGCTCCGCTCACTGCTCCTCTCACTGCTCCTGCTCCTCTCACTGCTCCTCTCACTGCTCCTCTCACTGCTCCTGCTTCCCTCACTGCTCCGCTCACTGCTCCTCTCACTGCTCCTGCTCCTCTCACTGCTCCTGCTCATCTCACTGCTCCGCTCACTGCTCCTCTCACTGCTCCTGCTTCCCTCACTGCTCCGCTCACTGCTCCTCTCACTGCTCCTGCTCCTCTCACTGCTCCTGCTCATCTCACTGCTCCGCTCACTGCTCCTCTCACTGCTCCTGCTTCCCTCACTGCTCCGCTCACTGCTCCTCTCACTGCTCCTGCTTCCCTCACTGCTCCGCTCACTGCTCCTCTCACTGCTCCTGCTCCTCTCACTTCTCCTCTCACTGCTCCGCTCACTGCTCCTCTCACTGCTCCTGCTCCTCTCACTGCTCCTCTCACTGCTCCTCTCACTGCTCCTGCTTCCCTCACTGCTCCGCTCACTGCTCCTCTCACTGCTCCTGCTCCTCTCACTGCTCCTCTCACTGCTCCTCTCACTGCTCCTGCTCCTCTCACTGCTCCGCTCACTGCTCCTCTCACTGCTCCTGCTCCTCTCACTGCTCCGCTCACTGCTCCTCTCACTGCTCCTGCTCATCTCACTGCTCCGCTCACTGCTCCTCTCACTGCTCCTGCTTCCCTCACTGCTCCGCTCACTGCTCCTCTCACTGCTCCTGCTCCTCTCACTGCTCCGCTCACTGCTCCTCTCACTGCTCCTGCTCCTCTCACTGCTCCTGCTCATCTCACTGCTCCGCTCACTGCTCCTCTCACTGCTCCTGCTTCCCTCACTGCTCCGCTCACTGCTCCTCTCACTGCTCCTGCTCCTCTCACTTCTCCTCTCACTGCTCCTCTCACTGCTCCTGCTTCCCTCACTGCTCCGCTCACTGCTCCTCTCACTGCTCCTGCTCCTCTCACTGCTCCTCTCACTGCTCCTGCTCCTCTCACTTCTCCTCTCACTGCTCCTGCTCCTCTCACTTCTCCTCTCACTGCTCCGCTCACTGCTCCTCTCACTGCTCCTGCTCCTCTCACTTCTCCTCTCACTGCTCCGCTCACTGCTCCTCTCACTGCTCCTGCTCCTCTCACTTCTCCTCTCACTGCTCCTCTCACTGCTCCTGCTTCCCTCACTGCTCCGCTCACTGCTCCTCTCACTGCTCCTGCTCCTCTCACTTCTCCTCTCACTGCTCCTCTCACTGCTCCTGCTTCCCTCACTGCTCCGCTCACTGCTCCTCTCACTGCTCCTGCTCCTCTCACTTCTCCTCTCACTGCTCCTCTCACTGCTCCTCTCACTGCTCCTGCTCCTCTCACTTCTCCTCTCACTGCTCCTCTCACTGCTCCTCTCACTGCTCCTGCTTCCCTCACTGCTCCGCTCACTGCTCCTCTCACTGCTCCTGCTCCTCTCACTTCTCCTCTCACTGCTC
>NC_039243.1:8497613-8505113 GCF_003368295.1 Carassius auratus
GCTTAGATAATTTAAATGTTTCATCTGGTCTCATTGAAACCTATTGTTGACCAGAGGTGGGACTTTCAAGTCACAAGCAAGTCTTCAAGTCATATCTCAAGTCCTCAAAGGGTTAAAGTTAATGAGATAATTAAGTGACTAATTAAATGATGATTGTGTACTAGTGATGAACACCTGCTGTTGTTGAGAACTACAGATGATCAGATGTTGATGTTTTATTGGTTAAAGTGATGCAACCTTAAGGGAGATCTTGTACTTGTGACCTGGGGCCTGTACCATGAAGCTGGATTAGGTGGCTAGCCAGCTATGTTTCATCTTAATTTCCGCCAACCCTGGGTTTTAGGTACTATGAAAGTAGCTCGGCTTTAATCGGTGTTCGTTGCAATGGTATCTTACGCTGCACGGCTAACCTGCTCCGGGGCAGGTTATGTTCTGGATTCAAGATCTCAGACTGAAGGTGAACCAATCAGATGTGAGAGAAGTGACACATGTCTGACACAAAGTCACTCCAGTTTATCTTGCTCTAAATTAAAGGTCACTTATGCTTAAAAAAAAAATAGAAGTCTGGCTTTAATGATAATAACTGAGTCATTTTATGATTTATATAATTATTGTGATTCATATTATTATTTATCTCTTACACACAAGCAATTTTAGTTTAACAGTTATTATAAATTATTTTAAATATTAATGTATACAGATCATGTAATATAAATAAGCTGTAGTATCAAAAGATTGCACTATTTTAAAAATTACAAATCTGAACTTACATGTTCAAGTCTCTATCACTATATATTTTCAAATGTATAAACTATGTTAACACGTTCCACTTGTGACTACACTGATGGAGCAAGATCATTTATTTTATTAGTCCTCCTTCATTTTTCATTTAAATTTACAGCTATCATCCATTAATTTACTGTTCTTATTTTTAATTTTTTAATTCTACCATGGAAATTAATTCCACTCCCACTGCTTCAAACAGTTAGAGTTTAAAAACTAGCATTCATACGATGTTAGTACTATGAACTTATTTCATTTGAGTCCACTGAGAAGGAATATTTTCTCAATATAAAAATGCAAACACTTAATGTGTAGTAAAGTAACTAAATACATGACTTTTACTCAAATCACTGCAGCTCATTGTCATCTACACCACACATGTATGTGCTGAAGTACTTAACACAGAGATCACCACTGTATCAGCGACTCCACATTTACTGCCTTTATATAAAGCAGCAGAAGATCACAGTTTGTGGCTCATCATTGACTGAAGCACAGGCTCTAATCTCCAGCACAATGGTGAACAACAAAACTACATTAAACTAACAGATCTCTCTTGTGCAAACACACATTAATACAGTCGAGTTCAGTATTTACTCTCATTATCAGTGTATGACTTTGCATGACTTTCTATGGATGTTCACAAATAATTTAGTCTAATTAACTTTTTTTTAATTTGGTAAATCTTACGTTTACATTTTACAGTATTTTACAGTTTTTTTCCTTGACTTAACAGCAACAAACTGTAGAAAAATACTTTTTTGCTGGCAACCATTAATTTACGGCAACAGCTGTAGAAAAAGCAGGGGTGCCAGTAAATAACTGTTTTTCTACAATTTGTTTCCTTTAAATTAATTACAGTTTATTAATGTTAAATTATGTTTTTTTATCTTATTGAGAGTTACAGAGGTTTAGGTGTTTTTTCATTACCATGATGGAGATTAGTGTGTACTTTAGTTGGGCTCTTGAACTGTGACTGTTGGGTTTTTTTTTTTGTTTTTTTTACATGTTGTAGCTATAAGTAGTGTGGGGAAGATGAAGCCTCATGAAGCTTTTAGCTTTTCAGCCAAGTGGTTCACAAAAGGGTTCATTACTGGAAACTTCATTTGCTCACAATGCCACCTGGTGGCCAACAAGTGTAAAACAAGCAGATGTATTACAGGCAGAGGTGTAAAGTCCAGGGGTCAGAAAGATAAAAGTCCTGCCATATTTTTACTCCACTCATGAACTCAGCAGCTGATTTCACCAGAGGAGGAGCCAAGTCATTCCTTTCAAGTCACAAATAAGTCTCAAGTTAAATCCCAAGTCCTAAAAGAGTTAAAGTTAGTGAGATAATTAAGTGACTAATTAAATGATGATTGTGCAGTAGTGATAAACATCTGCTGTTATTGAGAATTAGAGAGGATCGGATGATTTATTGGTTCAAAATGATGTCACCATCATGGAGATCAGTGTTTGATGTAGTTGGGCTCTTGACCCTTTTAATAATAGAAAGTAATTTGCTTTTAAACACTTGTGGTTGTGTTACATATTAAACATTAACACATTGCTGAATTAAAAGCTTGAAATAACAAAATAAACTGCCCTTTTTTCATCTAAAACATTTAAATGAACATCATGAGGGTGTCTCTCTTTGGTTTGTTACATGATGTTCAGGTTTTACTGAACTGCAAAAAAAGTCCTATTAAACATTATTGAAATGCTTAAACATTGGGGTGAAAAAGTACTGGCTCAGGATTTTAGACATGAGCACTTATCATATGATCCTCAACAGTGGTGACAATAATTCTTCATGCTGCAGTGCATGATGGGAGTTTTTACTATGGTGTTACGCAGCATGCACTTCAGCATGAAGTATTTTGTTGATTGTCACAATTGTTGAGACTCATATGCTGGGTCATGATGTCTGTGCCTCTTATTAAAAAAAAAAAAATATATATATATATATATTATATTTGTTATAACTATTAAACCAATTGTTCATTTGTATGTTATTTAAAAACTGAACATATGTTAAATTAAATAAACTTGCTTTGGAAATAAACAGGCTGATGCCTAATAATTGCCTAATAAGCACTGATCACATTGCTTTATAACAGCACATGTACTTTTACAGAGATATATCTAACACAAGAAGCCAAAGGTCAAGAGCCCAACTGAAGCAAACACTGATCTCCATGATAGTGACATCATTTTATCCAATAAAACATCAGCATCCGATCCTCTGTAACGCACAATAATGGCAGGTGTTCATCACTAATGTGTTGTCTCAATAATCTCAATAACAGCAGGTGTTTATCGCTAATGCACAATCATCATTTAATTAGTCACTTAATTATTTCACAAATTTTAACCATTTTAGGACTTGGGATTTAACTTGAGACTCGTTTGTGACTTGAAAGGAATGACTTGGTTCCTCCTCTGATGAAATCAGCTGCTGAGTTCATGAGTGGAGTAAAAATATGGCAGGACTTTTACTTTCTGACCCCTGGACTTTATACCTCTGTCTGTAATATATCTGCTTGTTTTACACTTGTTGGCCACCAGGTGGTATTGTGAGCAAATTAAGTTTCCAGAAATTAACCCTTTTGTGAACCACTTGGCTGAAAAGCCTAAAGGGTTAGTTCACCCAGATAGCAAATTTATGTAATTAATAACTTACCCTCATATTTTTTCAAACCTGTAAAACTCTGTTTATCTTTGGAACACAGTTTAAGATATTTTAGATTTAGTCCGAGAGCTCTCAGTCCCTCCATTGAATCTGTGTGTACGGTATACTGTCCATGTCCAGAAAGGTAAGAAAAACATCATCAAAGTAGTCCATGTGACATCAGTGGGTTAGTTAGAATTTTTTGAAGCATTGAAAAAACATTTTCGTCCAAAAATAGCAAAAACAACGACTTTATTCAGCAGTTCGACAATTCGATTCAATAAACCGGTTGAAGAAAACGGTTCACCGGTTCTTTTGCGCTCAACGTAATGCATCATTTGCGATGATTGCCCTTGATTCAAGCCTTCGGTTTACCCGCGCCCATAACACTAGCACAGAATCAGTTCAGTTCAGACGCTCTGTGTGTTGGTTTGCTTCACACTGAATCACACATGCGCAGTATCATCAGCTCCTCGGTTTTCGAATCGGACGTCTGTCAGAATCGGTTCTTGAACAATGGTTTAAACCAGTCTGACATTAGTTTGAAGGGAAATCTAGTGCTTTTCTTCTAAAAGACTGGTACTTCCGGTTCTTCACTTGTGAACGAGTCATTATCTGGCTCGGCTCTGTGTTCATCTTCACAGCAGTTCAGTCAGTGGACTGTTCGAGTAAATGAATTACTCCGGGATATTGGTTTGTTTGAACTCAGAGCGAGTGTCAGACACATTAAAAAAGTTAACAGCTTAAGTCATTTGTGGATTAATGCATATTAGAGATGCGAACCGTTTAAAACGATTCAGTTCGATTTGGTGAACTGAATGATTCGTTCGCGAACCGGATATCCAGACTGCTTTGTTTTGAACTCTTTCAAACAGACACGGAAGAGAAGACAATGCTGAATAAAGTCGTTGTTTTTGCTATTTTTGGACCAAAATGTTTTTTCGATGCTTCAAAAAATTTTAACTGACCCTCTGATGTCACATGGACTACTTTGATGATGTTTTTCTTACCTTTCTGGACATGGACAGTATACCGTACACACAGCTTCAATGGAGGAACTGAGAGCTCTCGGACTAAATCTAAAATATCTTAAACTGTGTTCAGAAGATAAACGGAGGTTTTACGGGTTTGAAACAACATGAGGGTAAGTTATTAATTACATAAATTTGCTATCTGGTTGAACTAACCCTTTAAAGCTTCATGAAGCTTCATCTTGCCATCACTACCCAGAAGTCATATCCCAGGTCATCCAAGGGTTAAAGTTAATGGGATAATTAAATGACTAATTAAATGATGATTGTGCACTAGTGATGAACACCTGCTGTTACTGAAAATTACAGAGTATCAGATGTTGATGTTTTATTGATTAAAATGACATCACCACAATGGAGATCAGTGTTTGAATTAGTTGGGCTCTTGACCCTTTGACCAATTTAAAGTCATTTAATCAAAGTTCAAAATTAGTAGTGTGGCTTTATACCAACATTAAACTTTTTGTGTATAACTAATGATGGATACACATCACAAAGTGGTTTCTTTGGCTTTTTGACTGACTTATTACTGAATTGAAGAAAAAAGTCACACTTTAGAATTGCTCTGGAAATGCTTTTATATTGAACATAAATGAATAAACTTATATCAACTTATGCTTTCAGATATAAACACTTATCATATGATCCACAACAGTGATGACAATTTTTATATACTGCAGTGCCAGATGGGAGTTTTTACTAAGGGGGTACCCAGCATGCATTGCAGCATGAAACATTTTATTGATTTTCACCATTGTAGTGATTTATATGCTGGTTCTTAATCTCTCTAAGTATCCTAATAGTACTTTTTCTCTTAAATATTAAATCATATCATACAGCTAATAGCTGTTCACTGTATAGCACTGATCTTTCTGCTCTACAACACCTTACTCACTGCTACATTCATCCTCTGATAATAACCGTGCGTCTTCGTTTATTGATCTGTCAGGACTTTTATTTTGGCGGGTCTTGCAGCGAAAGTGACGAACCTCTCCTCTCTTATTATTCAAGCTTCACTAACGAGTGGCCATTTTTTTAACGTGTGTCCGGATCCCGGTTCCGCTTACTCCTCTCTTAAAACCGCTTTTAACGTCAAAATTAAACGGACATCACCGGCGAACGAGTCTTTAAACCCATAAACCTTCACCGCGGAGAAGAAAACGACAGATAAACCGGTAGTTTCCGTGCGCTGTCGACATGAACCCTGAGTAGTAAGTTTGTGTAAAACAGCGCTGATGACACATCAAACATGATCGATACATTTAACATCACTGTAGCAGCTCAACAAAACACTGCAGTCAGTTAAATACACACTTTATATATCAGCATTCGTTTATTAATAACTATCACAACTATATCCTGTGTCTGTTTAATCAAATCAGTCATCCGGGAGTCCTTTCGATTTGGGTTAAAAGTGATTATTTGTATGAATATGGTTGTTTGTGTGCATATGTGTGGTGATATTTCAAAGAATAGGTATGTGTATCATAACTGTCAGTGTGTTTCTGGAGCTCAGACACACTCAAGTGCCACGTCGTGATGAAACTGACCTGTTAAATATGACACTGGCTATCTTCTCGTATTTATAATGAAATAACATTAGAGATCTGATCATGTACTGTCAGTCCTGTGAGGATGAAATCTCACTCACATCCTGGCTGAGTCTGTGACATGTGGAGTTGGGTAATTAAATCACCTGTCAGCACAGCACCCTTTCAAATTCTGTGGTTTTACCATGGTACGGTGATGGTAATACCATGGTACTGAATGACTGCTGTATTTATAGATCATGTGAATATGTAAACCTGCCTAGAACATCCATAGATCATAATTCACATCACAATCAGAAGAAAAATGTCTTTGTTTCATGCAAATTCTCTCCTTTTTCATGCAGAATTTATTTGTTGTTGTTTTTGGGGTGAAATGTGAATCTGAGATCATCATTAAAGCTGGCTATTGACACGTGTTGCGTAATAATCAGCTCTTCCACGTCACAGAGGACCGGACTGACTGGGAGTGTAAGTGATCAAGTCATTAATCATCCTCCGCTTTCTCTTTCAGTGATTACCTGTTCAAGCTCCTTCTGATCGGAGACTCCGGCGTCGGGAAGTCCTGCCTTCTGCTGCGTTTCGCTGTAAGTTATTAGCCAGCAATTAAGATCCTGTTTACACACACGCTGATCAGATAGTGGCTCTTATTGCACAGGTGATTTGACTGTCAAAGAGCTTCATGCTAAAGGTGAAGATTAATGTTGCAATCTGACTTCTTTTGCAGTTCTTTCTGATGTGTCTTTATGAAACAATGTATTATTGTGCGTGTGCATTTCCTCAGGACGACACGTATACAGAGAGCTACATCAGCACGATCGGAGTGGACTTCAAAATCAGGACGATAGAGCTCGACGGGAAGACCATCAAACTACAGATCGTAAGCCACACAAGCTTGATCTCACGCACTGTTGCATTTATAAACACACGTTCATTACATAGCTTTTCAAAAGTGTGTGATCGGTGAGAATTTCACATGTTTGTCTCATGCTAACCAAGGCTGCATTTATTTGATCAAAACTGCAGTAAAAATAGTAAAATATAAAAACTTTTTAATTTGACTATTTTCTGTCTGAATATATTTTCAAATGTAATTTATTTCTGTGATGCACAGCTGTATTTTCAGCATCATTCCTCCAGTCTTCAGTGTCACATGATCTTCAGAAATCATTCAAATATGCTCATTTGCTGCTCAATATTTCTGATTATTATCACTGTTGAATTTTTTTTTTTTTTTAATGCGTGATGCATTTATTTCTGCATTTATTTGAAATGGAAATATTTTGTTACATTATAAATGTCTTTACTGTCCCTGATCAATAGAATCATTCATTTAAAAATGTGTGTGTGTGTGTGTGTGTGTTGTCAGTGGGACACGGCCGGTCAGGAGCGGTTTCGCACCATCACCTCCAGCTACTACAGAGGAGCTCACGGGATCATTGTGGTTTATGATGTCACAGATCAGGTGACCAAACACTGCATCAGCAGG